>NC_056746.1:694104115-694151615 GCF_019279795.1 Protopterus annectens
TATATATATATATATATATAGGTATACTAAATTTTAACTAATGATTAAAAACAGTGACACTCAAATATTGAGGGAAAAAAAACTAAAACACCAAATATCACTAGAAACTGAGTATGGACATCCAAAACCCATGCCCCTTGCTATCTATCTATATATATAAATATATATATATATATATATATATATATATATATATATATATATATATATATATATATATATATATATACCAACTTCAAGGTCACGCAATAACAGAAAAGAGCATATTCCCTTCTATAAAATTAGTATTGTAAGTATTTACTGTTTCAGATATTTTGTTGATATTTTGAGTGTAGATATTTTTATCATTAGATCAATTTAGTATAACTCTGTATATATATATATATATATATATATATATATATATATATATATATATATAGATATATTTATATAGGTCTATATTAGAACATCAAATGTTTAATAGTTTGAATCACTAAAGGTCGACCTTTATTGATCAAGCTATTAAAATTTCAAATGTTCATAAAAATAAATTAAAAAAAAAAGAAAATGTAAAGGGTGTAGGCCCCCACTCCCTCACTACTTAAATATACCAACTCCGAGACTGCACTATATTGAAGTAACTGGAAATCACCCCATACAGAGATTTCCATTTACCCGTTCGATGATCTGCACTTTCGTTATTCTCATGTCGATAATTTCGGATTCGTCATTGTCGGCTTTCGAGAATATAATATAGACCCATATATATACATATAGGAGTACTAATGTTCGTTGATACAACCAAATGTTGATGTTCCAAATGTCAGCCACAAAACTTTGACAATGCAAATGTCATCATGCTATTATGATTATGCCAGACAATAACCTTAGCTCATGCAAAATTCAAAGTAGCAAAAAAGGTGGGCATGGTTGTATCAGGTGGGTGTCAGTACTGACAACCTGGTGAGTACTACTGCTAAGTTTATATGAGAAGTTGGCCTGCAAGGTTAGTAAATATTTGTATCTCACATATAGGTTTATGTAATGGAAGAAGCGACCTGCTGTCAGTAAGTGAGAGGAAGATGTTAAAAAAATCCCACAAAGTGTTATTACAGCAAATATTTTCTGCATGATAAGATTACACTTGCTATCAAAATATAAAGTTACCATATCCATTTTAGTCAGCCCCCATAAATGTAAGACATTGTACTGGAGGGTTTGGCACATTTTTTATCTATTGTAACAGTTCCAAAAGCACAAACTGAAAATACACAATTGCTGGAAGCAAAAACAGTTCATAGCCAATCCGTAGTTTAATCCTTAGACAAAATCTCTAAATAAATCCAGTAAATGTATAAGCCCTTTCATTTTAAAACTTTTATAACTTCATCAGATACATTATGAATTTATCAAGCCATTTAAATAAATTTCATCAGTCATATGACTTTTCAAAATCCTGAAAATTCTTTTTATGTTATTCTTATACATGTCCTGTTTCATAACTACAATTCCACCACCCTTATTGGGTTTCATAACCCGTAACTCATAAAAATGTATGAAATCTATAATTTCATCTCCCTTATCTTTATTGTCATTTTCCTTCTTTTTTTATTCCCATAATTTGCCCATAAATCAATTTTCAAAATCTCGAAATTTAAAGTGATACAACCCTTGCATAACACGTCCGTCTATGTACAAACAAAATTCACTACAAGTTACCTGTTTAAATAAATGCACAATGTGTCATATTATTTAAAAATAATATTAATAATAATATTAAATACTGAATTCATGTAACTACCATACATTACATTCCAAACAACATATTTTATTAATGTATCACTTTAAATTTCGGGATTTTGAAAAGTCATATAACTGATGATAACAAATTCATATTGTATCTGATGAAGTTTTAAAACTTTTAAAACAAAAGCGCTTATATGCTTACTGGATTTATTTAGAGATTTTGCCTAAGGATTAAACTTTTTAACGGATTGGCTATGAACTGTTTTTCTTCCAGCAATTGTATGTTTTCAGTTTGTGCTTTTGGAACTGTTACTTCTTATCTGTTTGATATGGCTGCTGGAAACGATGGTTTTCCCAGACGTTATTCCCTGATTTAGCATAGGGTACACTGAGGTCTGAAATCACCATACTACAGCAAACGGTTGGTAACCTGACGTTATTAGTGCAGCAACTATCCCAGCATTTGGACAATACACACTTACAAACTTCCATTACAAGCTCCGGTAACCTTGCTGGGGCTAATCAGGCTGATAATGTGCAAGGCAGTCAACACGCTACCAATGAACTGGCCAATACATCAAATGTAAGTAGTAATGTGGGTCGTTTTGGTAGTACAACATTGGTGGGTAATAGCAATAACAGCTTTAATGCATGGAATACAATTCCTAACATTAGTGAATTGATTCAGAAGGGTGTTGGATTCATGAATGAAAACTGTTTTTTGGATACCTCAGATGTTTAGTGGAAATTAGAGCTGCTTGATCAGAAACTATTAAAGCTTAAAAAACTGCAGCTAGAGAATTATTACTTGGTTGAAAATATTAAAATGAACAGAGTGCCGAAAGGTTTTAGACAGTGGAGGTACCCCACCGGAACAGAAATTAATTCTCCCCTGCATAAAGATCTCATTGCCCTTTTCGACAAACAAGGGTGTGAATTTATGGAACTTATTGTTCATCATAATACTAAGTTTATTGACAAACTACTGTTTGAGGTAACCAGATTAAATGAGAGCATTGTCAGTGACAAATCATACCAAGATCATAAAATTGAACACGGGCGTGTTTTCTGCAATACTGAGCAGAGTATTGAAAAAACCAAGGGGTATAAAATGAAGAAATATGAACATGATAGGAGGGACTATGAAATGGGTAAGGCCTACCCCCCACCACTAGTTTCTCAAACATGGAATGGATTTGATGAACACCAGAGAACTGAGGAAACAGGGCCAGTACTTGACAATCACCATAATATGGAGTATGAGGAGAACACTGATGATGCCCATTGACAAAACAATGATTTTTCACTTAATAACCTCAACTACCAACAGGATTTTCCACAACCCAGGAGATTGGAATGACTACAGAAACAGCAAAAGAGGTGTAACAACAACAGGAAGAATTATACGAAGGGCCCACACCAGGGGAATGGGACTACTTACTATCAAGGCAATGCACCACCATATTGCGGGAGGAGAACTTGAGCAGCTGCAGGGATGAGAATATTTTAATCTACAGGATGGAAACTGATTCAGAAACTTCCAGGATGGAAGGTCCAGTCATCGTATATAATGAGGAGAAGGACTTTAAACTATATAACTACAATGAACTCTGTATAGGGAATGACATGGTTGACTTTTTTGCTAAAGGCATGAATTTTGTACCTAAAAATGAAGTCAATTTGACTAATGTATTAATTGACCTAAAATTATATGTACATAAATTGAATTTTCAACTGCTATTTAGCCAAGACAATAGTACTAATGTTAATGAAACACTAAGAATAAGTAGTTTATATAATCCACCTGTGCACCCTGCCCTGGGTATGTTTAAAAAAATGTGTGAAATTGATTTATGGGCAAATTATGGGAATAAAAAAAGAAGGAAAAATGATAATAAAGACAAGGGAGATGAAATTATGGATTTCATACATTTTAACAAGTTACGTGTTATGAAACCTGATAAGGGTGGGGTAATTATAGTTATGAAACAGGACATGGATAAGAATAACATATGAAGGATGTCACAAGGGGAAACGTATGAAAGAAGTAATAGGTCAGAACTAAATAGTGCATATATAAAAGTGACAAACCAAATTTGGGATATGTTTATAGAGAGGAGAATAAACATGGATGAATTTAAATATTTAAATGTCATGTCACCCAGAATCCCTACAATTTTTGAAGTGCCCAAAATTCATAAGTCCATCACTTTTCCACCTATGATACCGATAGTGGATGGTAGGGGCTCCATTATGGTTCCGTGAGCACAGTATATTGATGCTAAGTGTGAGCATTATTTAGCACAAGAACAATATTTATGTAGGGATTCTTGGGACGTTTTGGCAAAAATGAACAACATTAGATTTGAGAGTAAGGATATTATGACTACAATTGCTGTAAAGGACTTATATACCATCATTCCACACTGTATTGCCTTAGAATGGACCAGGGAATACTTGGAGAATAAAAAATTGGATCAAATAATAGTTAATAATGTTATAGAACTATTAGAAATATTTCTCACTAACAATTTCATATATTTTGAAAACATATTTATAAACAAAAGGAAGGAGTTGCTATGGGTTCCCCAGTGGGGACATTTTTGGCAAATGTAGTCATGTTGGAATGGGAATGGAGTTTTATACACAATGGCATTATGTAGGAAATATCACATTTTACTTGCGCTATTTGGATGGTATATTTTTATTTTATTTATTTTATTTTATTTTACATTTATTGACCGGGATAGTCCGACTGGATGCATGTCCATTTTCAGCAGAGGCCCGGGGAGAAAAGCTCCAAGGGTAAGCAGATACAGCATTACATAATACCAGCATTACATATTACAAACAGACTATTTACAGAGATTACATAAGTAAGCAAGTTAAACAAGTTCCACAGGTTACAGTTAATCCTGAGCACAAGTCAGGATTAAATTAAATTACACAGTAAACTAGGTAACAGATTTTTATACATTCTAGAGAGAGTGAGCCAGGCTTGATACATATTCCTCATTTGGGGAAATGATGAGACTACTCTTCAAAATGTTATACAATATATTAATGAAAGCACAGAATTCCTCACATTTACATGTCAGTATGATATAAACAAGATGCCATTCTTGGATGTAATGCTTAGGAAAAAATCATGAATTGGGTGAATATGTTGCTAGTATATACAGAAAACCCACATACTCTAACATGTTACTGCACTATTCTAGCTGCCACCCCTTTAAACAAAAAAGATCAGTGGCAAAAGGCCATTTGGTAAGGGCGGCTAGAATTAATATATTGGATATAGATTATTATAAAGAAGTGGATATTTTAAGAGGCATGTTAACTAAGAGAGGTTATCCATCTGGATTGTTATATGAGTTAACAGCAGAAGTTACATCCAAAGAAATAGAGGATTTTATCAACCTATTCTGATGGGTACTCTACAAAGTGAAGTAATATTTAGCCCCAATGATAACTATAATAATAATAGAAGATATAATAATGCATTTATCACAACTTTTAATGAAGCTAATGGTAACATTAGATGGATTATAAACAAAATCTGGAAAGTGTTTAATGAACATTTAAATATAATTAATGGCATTGGGGAAGCACCTATTATCATTTATAGAAGGGGTTGTAATATCAAAAATATGGTGGAAGCAAAAAGGAAAACTATATGCTTTTCAAACACCAAGATGACTAAATGTGGCAGATGTAATTACTGCAAGTATATACTTGAAAGAACCCATGTTACTATAAGGGGAAGGAGACTGAATATAAAAGGAAAATATAACTGCGACACTAGAGGAATAATTTATGTAGCGAAATGCCAGGAATGTGAAGGTTTTATGTCAGAAAAACAGGGCGTAAGCTCCATAATCAAATTTACGAACATTTATATGAAATTAAAAAAGAAAAAACTACCAATGCTTTGTTTAGACATCTAAATGAACACCGTGAGCACACCTTCAAATTTAATATTCTGGAAAGGGTGGAGAAAGAAAAAAGGGGGTCCCCTGGACAGTAATTTTAGAACAGCATGAATAAAAATGACAGCTGCATCTAGAAGCATATAGGCATCCAGGATTAAATGGCCATGTCAGTATAGCACCTATTTTAAATTAAAGGCTTGGGAAAGATGAGGTAGTTATATATATAAAAACATCTATTTACATTTTTAATATAAGATATGTCAATAATATATGTTGTTTGGAATGTAATGTATGGTAGTTACATGAATTCAGTATTTAATATTATTATTATTAATATTATTTTTAAATAATATGACACAGTATGCATTTATTTAAACAGGTAACTTGTAATGAATTTTGTGTGTACAGAGGGACATGTTATGTAAGTGCTGTATCACTTTAAATTTCAGAATTTTGAAAAGTTGTATAACTGATGAAGTTTATTTAAATAGCTTGACAACAAATTCATATTGTATCTGATGAAGTTTTAAAAGTTTTAAAACAAAAGCGCTTATACGTTTACTGGATTTATTTAGAGATTTTGCCTAAGGATTAAACTTTTTAACGGATTGGCTATGAACAGATTTTGCTTCCAGCAATTGTATGTTTTCACATCTTTATCTATTTTGGAAAAAGCAAAAGTAAACAAACTTTCAGGCTTCAAATAAAATATACATATCAATAGAAATGTAACTCTCAATGATTCAAAAAGTTCATTATCTTTAGTCTTACAGACAATGTTAACGTCCCCAATGCCACTTTAAAATAACTACTCATCATTTTAAAGTAATTTCTTTATACTTTAGATGTAATGCCTTCTTCTATTGTTTTCTGAAAATGTCCATGATGACTCATTCTTGCAATCTCCATGAACTTGTATAGTATTCAATCGTGATTGATGGTATCATTCTCCTCTGAACCAATCTGCATGATTTTCTCAACTGTGACAGTAGAATCTGTGATTAGTTTCCCTCTCATGCCTCTCAGCTTTACAGATTTTTGCAGAATGTCCAGATTTTTGGCTTATATTTTTTGTCTCTTTCTCAAAGTTGTGGTTTTCTGTCAGATTACTGGCAAATCACTGAGGGCTGAAGTCAGAAAATAATGACAGACATCTGAGTTTCAGACTTCATACCCTTCAGAAGAATTCACACTAATGCAAAACCTGTTATACTATAAATGTTCTAAATTTGTAAGAGCTATATTTAAAAAGTGTTCCTATTCCGGAGCCTTTGTCCCTCTATTATTTATGGCTTTGTCCAAATTTTTTCCTCTTAAGAGGTTGAGAGTTATGCTCTTCATTCATGTAATTTAAATGACTTGCCGCATAGGAAATATGATTGTTTGCAGTATTGGGGTATTTATTTTACTCTGGGAATAAATATGCAATGTTTCTTTCTTATTCATTTTTGTCCCTTAAATTTTCTTCTTTTTTTCTTTCTAGCATACAGTAGACTCCCTCCTATGTGATCTCTCTTTAACCGGCCTCCTCTTTAACCAGCCATCAAATTTCTGCCATAGCCCTAGCAAAAGACAACAGAGAAGAACAACACTTCTGCCTCCTCTGGTCTAAATAATGACAGACATCTGAGTTTTAGACTTCATATTCATTAGAAAAATGCATACTAACACAAATCCTGTTATTCTGTCTGATATATATCCTATAAATGCTATTTTGTATGATTCTTTCTAATTAACCAGCCATTCATTTATCCAGCCTAAGATGCAGACCCAGTGAGGCCAGATAAGAAGGAGTCTACTCTACTGTAGTTGAAACGTCTGTCAAGTTTTACAAAACCAGAATCAAGATCCAGTTTAGCTTGACTGAAATATGCGGCCATAATAATAGGCTTGTCCAGATCACATATCCCTTCTACCAAGCATTTTATTAATCTCATAATAGTGTGTCATCAAGGAGTGTAGCCTTCTGCCCATTTTATTGAAAAAATTCACATAACGTCAGCTAAAGAATCAGTGTACCTGCCTTTGAACCCTTCTATTTTTATTAGCATTCTGATACGCATAGTAGGTAATTGTAAAGAAAAAAAAAATGAACAAACACAGTAAATCTGTCTAGTTCCAACCTCACTAACACAATTCTGGTGAGGAAAAAATAAAAAACACAAAAACTAGCAGACATAAAACTTTGTTAATGAGCTCAGTTACAATAATTTCCAAAAATCATGAAACCCAGGTAGTATTCCAAAGCAACAAGTCTTTATTCATCACAGACAAGTGATCCTCACTAACAATCAAAAATACTTTACGGTATTAAACATATCAGCTTTTATACACTTAGAAGTAAGCGTGCAAAAACATATGTATTGTTTAATTTTAAACCAGCCTATTCCAGGCAAATAATATAAACAGGTTTGTAAAAGTACATTTAAGAACAGCAAGTACCCACCCCACACACTACTACTGATTAGATCAGACTAAATCCTAATTAAGGAAGACACTACCTATCTATTTGTAACACACATTCTAAAATCAGGTATTAAGAAAAGTATAACATACATATAAAAAGACTGACTTTTAACTAAAATTGCTTTTAGCTAACTAATGCACTTATCTGCCTATGTATATGATTTTAGTTCTTATACCAGATCTGACGAAGGGTTTATTGCATTAGTTAACCAAAAGCAATTTTAGTTAAAAGTCAATCTTTTTATACATATGTTATGCTTTTCTTAATACCTGATTTTGGAATGTGGGTTACAAATAGATAGGTAGTGTCTTCCTTAATTAGGATTTAGTCTGATCTAATCAGTAGTAGTGTGTGGGGTGGGTACTTGCTTTTCTTAAAAGCACTTTTACAACCCTGTTTATATTGTTTGCCTGGAATAGGGTGGTTTAAAATTAATTATACCATGACCCCCCCCAAAACGTGCACGCTGATTGGCCAGCGTGCCCGTTGTAAATCGAGTTATACTAATGGAAAAAGGTCTGGTCGCCCGGACTTTTTTCCATTAGTATAACTCGGTTTTTTAAAACACTGTCTCGCTATGTTAAATAGGTTTAACATAGCGAGACAGCTTTAAAATAAGCAACGGAGATCTCCGTTGCTTATTTTAAAGCTGTCTCGCTATGTTAAACCCATTTAACATAATGAGACAGTGTTTTAAAATCAACGGAGAAAGCAAGATCTCCGTTGCTTTTTATGTCGCTATGTTAAATGAGTTTAACATAGCGAGACAGTTTTAAAATAAGCAACGGAGATGTCCGTTGCTTATTTTAAAGCTGTCTCGCTATGTTAAACTCATTTAACATAGCGAGACATAAAAGCAACGGAGATCTTGCTTTCTCCGTTTTTGCTCACAGCTCTGATGTACCGCGCAGGCGCAGTACATCAGAACTGCCGCGGATGCCAGACATCTGCGGAAGGGCAGTAAATAGGCATTATACTATGCCATTATTTAAGAAAAGTAACAGTTTCTTTTCTTAAATAATGTCATGGTATAATAGCAATAACCACTTCTGGGTGTGGGTTATGCTAAATTTACCCACGGTTGGCTTTGTTTGGTCCCTCGGGCTTCTCCCTCGGGACCAAACCATGCCAACCGTGGGTAAATTTAGCATTACCCACACCCAGGCGTGGGTTATTGCTATAATAATACATATATTTTCCACACCTATGTCTAAGTGTATAAAAGCTGATATATTTAACATTGTAAAGCATTTCTGAGTTTTTGTTACTGAGGATTGCTAATAATCATGAAACCTAGGTAGTGTTGCTTTGGAACACTACCTGGGTTTCATGATTATTGGAAATTATTGTGATTGAGGTCATCAACAAAGATTTAAGTCTACTAGTTTTTCTGTTTTTTTTATTTATTTATTTTTAATTGTAAAGAAAAGGCTTACTACTAGTGTGACAGGATAAACAGCAGCAAGCACCGCCCATTGCCAGTGATTGATACCACAGAAGTGTTTGCCCACTTAAAGGCATACATTCTTGATCCTGTCAGTTATATAAAAAGTAAAATAGAGAGTATAAATGAAAAAAATATATAAAATACATTACAGCCCCTATGCGGGTTGTACTAAAAAAGACAGAAATATTGTAAATGGCAGGTGGAGGGGGCAGCTTCCTTTATATTGTTCATTAACCCAATGGTCTAGCAACTTTCTAAGTTTATAAAAGCAATACATATGTTTGTGGGTCAGTAGTTAGTGTATTCTTATGCAATTTTAAATAGACTTATAAAATCCAAAGAAGCACCATATTGTTGCAATAGCACAGACAGCAAGGGTTTTAAGTGCAAATGAGTAGTTAAAAAACATATACTTCTCTGCACCTTTTAGCACAAAAATAAGATACAAAAACAAAAATAAAAGAACACATTTTTTGTAAACTTAGAAAATTTGCTAGAGTAACAGGATGTGCATTTGGATTTATTTTCCTAAGATCATGAAATATAAAACTGAATTTATTTTTGTGACTGTAGGCCTCAGCAATTTCCCAGAAAACTATTAGATGGGGACTATAGGGTTAATAGAATTCATCTAGTCCATTTGACATATGTCCAGATATCAATCATTGCGGCCACACCCAGCATCTGTACAGAATGAAAGTGATAGTCCATTTTTTAACAATCGCCATACACTACACATCAGGCCTCCTAGGAGACCCATTCCTCCTTTCCAGGACTTGAATTTCATGATCAAAAAGTTTACACTGCCTTCTTTTAAATCTTCCATTTCTACAACTCCAGTGGTCTTGCTGTTGAAGACCTTCTTAGTATCCATCACTTCTTCCAGAGGGATTTCTTAACTGCAGGCTTTGATGCATAAAACGCTTTAAAGAGTCTTTCAGAAGGATAAGGTGGCACTCAGGACACGTTCTTATTCATGCCTCCTTTAGTCTCAGAGCTCTTAGTGAATCAGTCTTTTCAGCTCCTTGCTTTTATCCTATTCACAGAAGGATCTTCACAGAACGGTCATTCACAGATATCTGAATTATAACAACTGTAATAAACACTTAAAACTGCCTAATTACCATTTTTTTTTTCATATGTGACAGGAACAGAGAATAACTCAGAATCTAATCAGACTCTAAGTGCCTAGCAAACTTCAGTTATGATCAGTATGGAAAGATGCTAGCTGGGCTGCTCAGGTCATGTTCCACAAGGGTAGCCATCACAAATGTAGCTTTCTTTAAAATGGTTTAGCACAGACCTTCTGAAAAGCAGCAACATGGACTTCTTTGCACTCTTTATTTTATCATTACCTGCTGGGCATTCAAGCTAGCCACAGCACTACTTTGCCATTGCTTTCCATTATGAAAATGCTACAGCAATGACCAGTGCATTGAAAACAGTGGAATTGCATATTTAAAGAAGCTGTATTTGTTCAAATAGCATGAGCATTCCTTTAGTATGAGCTCTTATTCATGATTTTCCTCTGTCTACTTTCTCCTTTGTATGATGTAAATTTCCTGACATGCATTCTCTTGGGGATAAGCTTTAGGGTAGTTTCATATCTAGATATAAATGGAGTTTTGTATATGTGAAAATGTTATACATACCATTGACTGAATCAAATTACATCACACACAAACAGTCAAGTACAGAGTAATCAAACACATTGCATGACCAATTGAAATACCTAGATTTACACTTATACAGGAAACAGACATAAGCATTCCAATGTAACCATCCATCAACACTTCAAACCAAATGCAAGCAAACATCATCCAAATATATAATAAAGTAATAAAACACATCAGGTTTAAGATGTAGAAAATTATGCACCATATCAAACATTAATACTGTTAAAATACCAGTTCAAACACAAGTACAAAATTCATACACAGTGAAAAAAGAGAAAAATACAATGAAATCCTCTAAGATTATCATTCTTTTACTTCACCTGACAATATGCAAAACACAAATACAAAATGATGATCAAAACGCCTCATCAAAGCCAAACTGTAAAATGCAAACAACAACAGATGAAAACAGTATAAGAAGTAAAATTGTAAAAGCACAATGTATTGAATTTAAAATCAAAACAATGCCATCTCTGCTGCAACCTCCACCCATGTACCAAATAACTATCACATCCAAGATATACAAGATTACAGTCCCAAATAGAAATTCTTTAACAAAAGTATGAAAACTAGTGTGTCATCCTTTGACAGCATTCTGAGTACAAGGCAGCCTGTATTCATTTGAAAAGAAACCAAATGTGCTGCTACGCCTCCATGTGTTGTTATCTTTGTACATCTCCCATATAAACAAAACTTCTCAAAAAAACATAACGGGGAGCAGCCTCTGAAGGAAACTTTTATTTGTAACCAACAGAAATTTCATCAGTAGTAAAAAAATACAAAAGGCCACAAGGTGCTTATATAATCACTGAAACATACAAATGAGCTAAACAAGTAGCCTAAATTTTCCCTCAAACATTTTATGAAAAATTAAAAAAAATCCTTTAATTTCCCCATTAGCTACATTATATTGTAATGTCACAATTTCTACATTAGATGCACTACGCTGTAATGCTGCCATTTCAAAGTCACATAATATTAAATACGGGATTGCAGGCCACCAGTGGGCATGAATCAAAAAATAAAAAACACATTAAATAACAAGCATTATGAGGCTTTGGCATCATAAGGACAAGAAACAAAAGGCAGAGCACCAGCTGAAGTCATGAAACCATGAATAGAAAGGAGCTGCCTACAATCACACAACTTACATAAATAAGTCCTACCCCATCAACCAAATAGAACCATAAAATAAATCAACTAAGTTTTATGCAATGGAAATAAAAAAATGGTGCAATTACTGTCTGTGTCTGGAGCAAATTTGTAAATAAATTCATCAGTCTTCAGCTGCCACACAAACATATCCACATCTGCCAAGCATGAAATTCAAGTAGCAGAGCCAATCTCTAGTTTCTGTCCACAGTAGTTAACTACCTGAACCATACACTTCCTAGATGGTGAGTGAACTGCAAAATCATTAGGAACTTCATTCATGGCACTTTAAGAACAAGTACAGAGTAATTCATAGACTTTTCATCCTTAAGCTTAAGATCTTCCATAACCACTCAAGATCTACCTGCACAGGATTCTGCACAATGCAAATGAGATATGCTACAAACAACTCTTTGCCACTAGAAACCATCATAATGACTGCACATCCCTTGCATTTAACTCAAAATGTTTAATGACAGGCCCTTTCTACCTTTAGAATCCCATCAGCAATGTTCAACATGTCAGAAATGTGTTGCAACTTCACCATCTCATAAACAACACTTGTCAAACCAGAACACCCTTACATTGAGTTGTCACTTAAGCCAGCCATTGTTATGATCAGAAGATAGTAACATAATCTTTTATATGGGAAAAACACACACCAAAAGTATTTATTACCTACATATAGAATAAATCAAACCTAAAACAACACACCAAACCACTACTCAACTATTAGACGCAATGTATATTCAACCAGACACACCACCCATACATATAATAAACAAAATAATTGTACTATATTTTCTAGTGCACCCATAATGACTCATTGATCCCATCTCTTTAAGTCTGAAGCTACCACGAGCTAGAAGTACTGAAAAACAGACTTGCCTCACTCTCTACAGGACCCATATTTACTATTTTTTGAGTTTTGCAAGCATGGGTTCTAATGATTTTTTTTCTATCAGTGCATGGCTCGATATAGGTCATGTCAATGAAAATATATTAACTCCTATATTTAGACAGCACAATTGCACAGCAAGTAGCATTGCAACGAAATGGGAAGAGGTTCAACATTTTAATTCTTAGCTCAGGTTCTGTGTGGAATCTGCATGTTCTACTTGGTTCTGCATTAGTTCTCTCTAGGTGCTCTGGTTTTCACCCATCTCCCAAAGATGTGCACTTAGTTGACTGATGATCTTCCAAACTCCCACAGCTTGGGGGGGGGGACAAGATGCCTTTCATACAGTAGCTTCTGTGGTCAGCTCTCCAGTGGGAAATGATATTCAAAGGAAAGTGTTAGAATTTACTAGGAATGTTGACATCACTATCTTCTTATAGAGGATCTTCAAGGATTTAACAAAAAAAAATCCACAAGAAAGCAATTTATTCTGCCAGAAACCCTTTCCTTAGTCTGCTACTGGAATTAATTAAAAACAATTGTGAATTCCTCAAAAGCTTCACACAGTGAAATTTCCCTTAAGAAAGACTTTCAAAAAATGTTGGCATTAATACAAGAACTCTTTGAAAATGTTCAGTTTTCAGGATAAACTGGAAAATTTACAAGATAAAAAGAATTACTGAAATCAGATTTAAAAGCAAAATTTTCAAATACAAAGCATAGAAACTTCAGTATTGATGAAATATGTAGCTAGACACACACGTGTGCGCACATGTGCACACACACACACACACACACACACACACACACACACACACACGCACGCCATTTTTTCCTGAAATTTTGTATAATGTTGAAGAGTTATATATTTATATTTTTAGATACTTTAGGATTCTTCTTACTTGTTTTTCCTATATTAGGCTCTCTCAGGATTAACTTAGGTGTTGGCTAGTTAACATTTCCTTTCAAGGTATTTAGGCATTTGGGACACCTTCCAAGCTGATGGTGCCACATGCCAGAAAACAACTAATGGCAGTGCTGGTCAGTTCCTTTTGCAACTAAGTTTCAGGCTGACATCTTTAGTATGGGAGGTAAATGTGTCCCCAGCTGAGGTTATACAGCAGTTCATGAAGTCTGGATGGAACACTAATGCCCACCTGTGGCACAGATATCATGCATTATGAGCATTACAACAACGATCCTTTTATTGGACATCTGCAGTTATAGTGAGTGACCTCACATATATGTACTATATTTTTAGATACAACATTTACATTTCCATAAAAGTCACAGATTCCTGCAACTGAGCAGTTTAAGTATGTAAGTGCAATGAACGAAAATAGCCATCTTCCTTTCAGGATTACTTTTCAAACAAACATGTCTTGTATTAAACAGACAGTACAACATCTTGGTTGGAGGATAGTGTATAGCACTACAGGTAAAGCTTCTATAACAACTAAAACTATTCTGTGCAACTTGTCCTGAAATATTTATAAACAACACTAAGGTTTGACATAAAGGGACTTTTTATTCTGTTTTTCTCTTACTCAAGATATGTATGCAGTTTTAATACTGAATTGAAATGTGACACAGAAATCAAATTTATGGGTCACATTTGAGTTGCATGGTTAGGCATTTAAGGGCTCTAGTGGTTGTTAGCATAGTATACACCTATAAACCTATAAACTGTACTTAAAATATTTTCTACAGTTAAAGGTAGTCTGATGTATTGCTACTCAATGAAATGGTGGATTACTAACCTTTTCTGCAATGTATTGGTACCTTATAATGCCAGGGTTCAGAACACATCATTGTGAAGTTTTGTGTGTCTAATTTTATCAGAGGATTGGGAAGAAAACTGCTGCTGAGGACAATGAACTTTGGCAACTGTAACTCACTTAAAGTCTGATGTTATTTAAATTTTGCTACACCTATGCAGAAAGGATTTATGAAGGGTTAAATCCCTTTTCCAAAGTGAAACCACCTAAGCAGGTTATTTGGACTATCACCCTCATCCCTCCCATTTTGGTGGGTAACCTATGGGTGGACAAAGACTGAATTTCTGAGTGTTATTTGCCTGAAGTTGAACCCATTGAGGATCTGAGCTGTTACATAGAAAATCACTGCTGAAGTGTTATGAGAGCAGTGGTGTCCATTTCAGTGGTAATTTCCCACTTCCTTAAGTTGGTGAGACCATGAAGCTGGTGTATATATATATATATATATATATATATATATATATATATATATATATATATATATATATAGGTTCAGGGAAATGGAGAGGCTTGCTCTCCCCCCAAAAATACTCAAAAATGCTTTTCTTGGCTGTTTGTTTTGAAGGGAAGGAGTACGGGGATTCCAGTCTTTGCTGGGTTGAACTTCGACCACTCATAGGGGAAACTTTTTTGAATGTTTATGAAAGCAATAGTTTGTTGTCTCTGCTTTGGAATATTTGTGATTATTTTAGTTTCACTATTTCTATACCCCAATATCGTGCTCATAATCATGGCTTTCACCATTCTCATGGTTAAGCTCATGTGTAGCTTCTTTAGCCATATGTTAATTGTTATAAATGTTGCTGTAAACCTCTTCCTTTATGTGAAATGAAGGTAATTTCTTGAACAATAAAATCAGTTAACTATAGAGTATCACTGTAAAGTACACAGAAGTATACTTTGCATCTTAACACCTTATTTCTCACTGTAAGTATTGTTTATGTCCCAGAATAAATTTGCACTCCACTGTATTTCAACTACACCATACTGGGAATCAGGATATCTATATATCTTTAAAAAGGAAAGATCAGAGAGATGGTCTTATATCTAAGGCCTAAAAGTATTGTTCAAGATATTTTCTTCCCTAATAGAATGATACTTATGTGTACTTGTGTGCCACTGAAGAATGATAAGATTCATTGAGGCTGGCCTATCAAATCAACATTTCTTGAAAGTCAATGCATTATTTCCAACCTAAGACTATATGAATTTTAAGTATCCAGTACAAGGCCGCTATCCCACAAGGGGATAGTATAGTCTCAACCCTAACTGAAACTAAATACAATACAAATTTCTTGTACCAGGCCAGATAGAAAATGCAGGACCTGTGTTGTGTGTTTTTTTTTTCTTTAGTCGTAGCAAAAACTTCTTCAGAAAAACATCGTAATGATAAGAATGCAGTGTACAAGTCAATATATACTGTTTTAGGTACAATTTAAATCCACCTCTAAAAACTGATGTGTCTTAGTTTCAAAAGAAAAACTACTACCAATGTGTGAACATCATCAAAGGTAATAAAAGGTAATAAAATTCAAACAAACCCAAAACAAAACAGAAACAAGTTTGAAAAACAAAGATAAAGGCAGGGAGGTTGCTCAGGGGTTACTGAGCCAATGTAGTACATGTTTAATGTTAAGTGTTTCATTAAGCCCAGGGGAAAGAATCAGCCCCAAGCAATAGTTGCCATTTCAGTTCACGTACGTACTTCCCGCAAAGTATCAATATCCCCATTAAAAACATTGAGTTGTTCAAGCACTATGAATGTAAACTTTTGGAAGTTTGTGCAGTATAAACTATGCTTGCTTAATACATTCTGTAAGTCCTTTTGGTGGATAGCTGCACAGTGCTTTGTTACTTTGTATTTTTGCATTGTTTATTTTGGTGAAGATCCTTTTAGATGGCTGACTCCAAATTAGTAATCTTTGGTGAAAATCACCACAACGGCACCACAGTAAATTTAAAACACAGCCTTTGATATGCAATCAATAGTACTTAACAGGGTGTGTATTATTATGAAAATAATGCCCACCTAGGGGTATTCTGAGGCCTGATGCCACAGACAGAGGGCCTCTACACCCCTGGAAGAGCATTATTTCCACAACAACACACATCCTGGAGGACATTATTGTGCTTAGAGAATGGGCTGTCTGTAAACTCATGTTTTACTTACTTATTTTTTTAATTACTATATTATTTTATATATTTTTGATGTAAAATAGTTCTTCTGCCTAATGTTTCAAACTTGCTGTAGTATATATAAATGTTGTTGGAAGATGCATTCCACATCCAAAATATCACATTTGAAAACACACACACACACACACACACACACACACACACATATATATATATATATATATATATATATATATATATATATATATATATATATATATACAGTTATTTATTTTTTTTGGTTCCTTACTCCTAAAATCTGTGGTTTATTGATATTCATTTGGGAATGAAGTCATTAAAATAATGACATAAATCTGAGTTTCAGATTTTATTTCCTTCAGAAAATACATGCTAACACAAATCCTGTCATTTAAGCAACTTTGTAATTTTATAACAACAATAATTAAAATCTGTTCCTATTTTTTAGCTTTTGTTCCCCCTTTATTTTAGGCTTATTCCAGATTTCTTCAACCAAGAGGTCCAGGAGTATGCAATCTCTTTAATGCTGCTGTCAGTGGTCAGTCTCACTCAGTCACTCACACTTGCATTTCAGAAAATGCATGCTGGGGAGCATGGCCAGGATGAGACTAAGATAGCAGCACCTTTCTTCTGCTCTGCTACTACATATATTTCTGACAGGAAATGTTATTTCTAAATAATCCTAAACAACTCATTTAAGTGAATTACAATAAACACTGGGGTCCTAAAAGATTATATCAAATGTTTTCTTAAAATTCAACTATTTTCTGTCAAAATCTGCAAGAGAAAATTTCTTCACTATATCCTGCAAAACCATGAAGCAGCATCTCAAGACTCTGTGTTCAAAAAAGAGGTTTAGTAATTACTTACAAATATTCAAGAATTGTTTTTGAAAACAGATTGGTCACCAAAATAGATGACTTTAAGAAAAAATGTTCCAAACCAAAGGAAAAAAATTAATGAAGCTCTGCAGTTACGGAGAAACCAGATTTTCCGGCATTGAAGACTCCTTGAATGATATGGAAGGAAGATTAAGTGAAGGGGAGAACAATATTGAATGCCTGTTAAAACAGAACAACCCCCAGATTCAGCAAGCCCTGCATGGTGTGCAGGAACAGTGCAGGAGCTCCAGGAGGCAATATGTCCGCCATGCAATCCAGGAATAAGCTGCAGGGATGTGCACGAGCGGTCCTGCACTATTCCTGCACGGATGCAGCTCCTTGTATGCAAATCACCCCACTTGCAGATGAAAAACATGCAAATTAGGTGAATTTGTGATCCAGGAAGCTGGCAGCCAGCAGTGCAGGACTAGTGTAATCTGCAGAAATGTACTCGGTTAGTAACCGAGTACATTTCTGCAAACTACAAAACGGAGCCATGACAGCTCCAAATAAAGGGTGTATATAATGTGAAAACTATGCCAATGGCCAAATATATGGCCATCGGCATGGAAAACAGTTGCAAAAAAAAAATAACTTTAATTTTTTTTAGCCGATCTTGGCTGTTTAAGCGTATGGCAGCAGCACACAAATGGGATCAGGCAAAAAATAACCTGAAATAAGCATTCTAACCAAAATTACTATTTAGCCATTATACTAAATGGCAGGCAGAAGACAACATGGCCAGTGAAAAGTGGTTGCTAAGGGGGGAAGCTCAGTGTGGGACCTGTAACTATGCATCAGCAGGCAATCCTATGCAAATGAGGGGAATGATATTGAATCCCAGATTTCCCCTCAGTGCTAGTCAGCACCCAACAGTGTAAGTGCAGGAATAGCTTGGTACAAGCCTAGGAGTTAGCTGACATTATGGGGGGTCAGGCATACTGTAAGCGGATTGGTGCCCTGTGGCTCGGGTTTGCCCTTAGTTTAGCAGAGTTAAGCAAGGGGGTGTGTCTGAGGCTGCCTAGCACTCTTTACATTGCCTATGCGGGATTGTGCACCACATACCAGGTTTTAAAGGAAAAAAAAAAAGTAAACCAGGAAATAGCAGCTCTGTGCAAATTTGAGCACTGTGTTTGTGCGGTGTTCCCCGGGCTTAAACAGGAAGGCAATGGGAAGGCAAAACAGCAGTAGGAAGGTAATCTAGGAGAACTAGCATAGCTAGCAGGTGAAATGTATCAGAATCAGACAATTACACAGGGAGCAGACCAGCCCAGCCCAGAACACTACTATAAACTATGCAAACAGCTTTCCCTCTGGTTTATCCCACATACTCTACACCACCGGTGTATACAAGCGGGAAATTTTAACAAACAAAAACAACAAAATGATAGGGCCTGGAGTAGCTATCATACATCAACATGTGGAAGAGGCTGTGGGTGGTGAAGATGAGAATGCTGTCAACCAACCCACAGTGAGGAGATGGAGAAGAGTATACAGACCCAGGGTAACCTACCAGGAGCTACATGAGCTGGAGATAGTGGAGCACTATAGGGTGGACAGGGACCTCCTACTGCAAATTGTTGAGCTGTGCCGGCCACGCTTGACACACAGAACTAATAGAGGGGAACCCATCCCACTGGATACCAAGGTATGTGTAGGCCTAAGAATACTAGCCACAGGTACATTCCAAAGCCAACTGGGGATATCATGGGGATCTCACAAGCATCAGCATCCAGGGTACTCCACCAGTTCCTGGATGCCATGTCAGCACATGCGGGTGAGTACGTATATTTCCCCAACACCCGTGAGGCATTTGCCAGCAATATGTGTGTCTTCCACCAAATAGCAGAATACCCTGAGGTAGTGGATGCTATAAACTGCATGCACATACACATCAAAGCACCAACCTGTGAGTGGGGTAGGGTCTACATCAACCGCAAGGGCTTCCCTCCATCAACTGCCAGGTTGTGTGCGATGCCCAGAGCATTATAATGATTGTGTGTGCTGGCTGCCCTGGAAGCTATCATGATTCCCACATCTGGCATCTGATGCAGCTGTACCAGAGATTTGCCAGTGAGGACATCCCTTACGGTCACCTAGTGGGGGATGCTGGTTACGCACTGGAGCCGTGGCCGATGACACCCATCAGAAATGCACACACACTTGAACAAGAATTCCATAATGAGGCACATGCACAGACCAGAATTATAATAGAGCATGTGTTTGGGATGCTCAAGTCACTGTTCCGGTGCCTGGACCCATCCGGTGGAGCCTTGCAGTACTCACCAGTTACATATATTCAAATTGTCATCGTATGTGCCATGCTACACAATATGATCCTGTGGAAACAGCTGCAGCAGGAAAAGCATGGGGCAGGGCCACACAGCCCCCCACCATTGCCAAGGCCTGCACAGGCACAGAGTGACTTGGAGGAGGAACAACCTGAGCCTGCCCCTCTAGGCAGAAGGAGGCATGCCCAATATGCCCTGACCTTGGCAAAGAGGCAACCCATAGCACATACACTGACACAGTAGGGACCCAGGGAATGACACCTCTCTCTGACTCGCACATACAGTAAAATGGAAGCAAAACATGACACTACCTGTAATCAACCATATATAGGGAGTTTACTATGTGCATCCAACATAGGCAGCCCTCCAGCACCATCCTCAGTATTGGCACACCCACAAGGTAAGTCACTCTTTTTACCAATTGCTAAATGGAGTAGTATGTGTTGTTACTTGTATCTATGGTATGGATATGAGTATGCAAGGGAATCAGGTGGCTGAATGGGATGCTAGCAGATAGTAGACACCTACAGTGGCAGCATGAGATTTGTAACAAATACTGGTGTGCATCATAGTAGCCAGTGCTACACATTGTGACAAAACCCACTGCAGGAAATGTGCTGGGCCACATGTGTGTCCATATGACACACACATGCCAGTCAGGGAGGTTCACTTACCCAACAACAGTCCCAGCCAGCAGGACAGATGTAGACAGACACAAACAAAGGCTGTGCTAAGGCTTATGCATAATGGCTATGGATAACCTTCCCCCCAGCCCTACACAGACAGACTACATCAGGTCAGGCAGTGGGATGTTAGTTCTGAAAGGTAAGAAGTCAGAAACTGATATGTAGGTCAATCAAACCTAAAACATGTAGTACATTGATATGCCTCTAGTCAGCATGATAGGTTAGAATACAGAATGAAATGGAGTACCTGACATACCAGTACAGTCATAGCAAATGTGTACAAGAGTCAAGTGTGCACCCCATCCTATGTAGAAATGTAAAAACAGTCAGGTGTGTCCCCTCAATCCTATGTAGAAATGTAGTAACAGTCTGGTGTGCCCCCCAATCCGATGTAGACATGTTGTAACAGTCAGGTGTGCCCCTCAATCCTATGTAGAAATGTAGTAACAGTTTGGTGTGACCCCCAATCCTATGTAGAAAACTAGAAACAGTCAGGTGTGCCCCCCAATCCTATGTAAAAATGTAGAAACACTTAGGTGTGCCCCTCAATCCTATGTAGAAATGTAGAAACAGTCAGGTGTGCCCGCCAATCCTATGTGGAAATGTAGTAAAAGTCTGGTGTGCCCCCCCCCAATCCTATGTAGAAATGTAGCAACAGTCTGGTGTGTGTCCCCAATCCTATGTAGACATGTAGTAACAGTCAGGTGTGCCCCCCCAGTCCGATGTAGAAATGTAGTAACATGTATGTGTAAGTATAATACCATGGAGCACAGATGATCTGAGGTGGCCAAGGTAGCAGGATAGATTGTAGCATTTGTGCACTATACAGGTATGTATGTGTTAGGTCGGTGTATATTTCATATTGTGTGAGAGTGGTCAGTATGTATGCATGGTGAGGTTTGACCTGGTGGCCATTGCCCAGTACTGCCGATGAGAGGGCCAAGTCCCCACAACTGCAGTGCCAGACACAATGCTCCCCAGTATAATACATTCTAGCAGTAAGCCATTGTAAATGTATGGAGGTAATATGTGTCACCATCTGAGAGATGGACATGGCATGACTGTTGGGCCAGATATACAAGCAGTACACAGGGGAAAGTACCCCAGACAGACAATGTATAATGTGTAACCATGAAATGGACACACCCTTGGAATTGTACTTAAAGGTTTGCATCACATTATCTGGGCTTGTAGTAGGGAATACCGATATCGTCTGGCCAAACACTCGCAGATCACAAAGGTCATAGGAATGATGTATTGAGAATCAGCTGATGCCCCTGCATAAGCCAGCATAAGTGGAATTCCCCATGCATATCTGTGAGTCAGATGCAAGTAGTGTCCATAGAACACATGCACTCAGCTCACCCAACCACCAGCCACAGGTACCTCTCCGGTCTTATCCCTGCTGTTGGGAATGGGTACAATATTACCTACACCTGTGTATGGAAATACTGAAAGAATGCAGCATGCAGTGCATGTGTCCCATGCAGGTGTGTCCCTAGCTGTAAGCAGCACCCTGCTAGCATCGACACCACCTGATCAATGCTGACAGAATGTATTGGCATGAACACCTAGCACACCTACCCTGTCACCCCAGGGGAATATACTGTATGGCTGTCTGGTACTGTAGGACTGACAGAATGAAATGGCCTGCTACAACTGGCCTGCATCATTACCAAATGGCCTACAGTCCTCTTCTAAATACCTATGTCTCATCCGTACTGCCAATGTATGTTATGTCATGGACTCCCAAATAACAACATAACACAGTCCACAGAACCCATATGCAAGGCCATGTGGACAAACCACAGTAACATGTCCACCATGTCCCACTGCATGAACTGTGAACCAACACCAATACACTGTGATGAGATGATAACTATATGGAAAGTATCAGAGAATGTTTGCATAATGTATGGAAGAGGATAGAAAAATAGAGAGGGGGTGGGAGCATGGGCAGCATGGAATGTGCGAAGTCCGAAACACAGCCATGTGCACATACAATCCCTGGCTGCAAACACAAAAATGGGTGGCTACAAACCTACCCTTACACCACAATAGAGGTAATGCCTTCACTTATGACCCCAGCCTGTGGTTAACCTGTGTGAATCTGTATAGCTGTGAGGTATTACCACAGCAAGATAAGGCCATACTGTCACGTTGATGGATGTACAAGTATGGGATCCTCTGCCACCACTGTACCAAGGTGCTGAATCGGTTACACAGACCCAGCAGCAAGTGTCTGCAGCTCCCCCTCCAGAATGGCATTAGTTTGCAGGAATATGTAGGTGTTTGACTACAGTACTGGACACAGCTGCATTCACCCTGTGTTCCCCAGGACATCACTGTGAGCAAAAATGTCTGCCTGACAGTATGTGAGGACATAAAACATCACAGTGTATAACACTACACATGACTGAATATCTCTGCTACCACCAGGACCATGTAGCAGAAGCAGCACAGACACAATTACATACAGTACCCACTATCCCATGCCCAGTTTGACCCCATATTTCCAACTGATCTACAGAGATCCTGCAGAAACAGTTTGCTAGCTGTAGGTGTAGAACACATATGTCTGCACTGGAGTATAATCTACCTGGACTGGAGTCACACATTCAATACAGAAGGGCATACTTGGCATGCTCCCACACTTAGAGAAATGAAGGCAATGTCAGACAACAACATACTGAAAGGTCATACTGGGCATGCCTCACGCACTTAAACAAATGAAGCCTATGTCTGGCAACAACAGTGGACCATACATATCTGACAATTGAAGATGTTAGTGTATACACTCCTCAGTATGCACCAGTCATGCTTTGCACACACATTGGATAGGAATACACACATATATCCAAGGACAACACACTATAATATGCCAAAAGTACACATACATAGATGTATGGAACAGTCTGACAGTGACAAAGAGCCTTCCATCATGAGGCCTGTCCCACCCAGCACGCAACCAAATGGCTACAACCACATGATGTGTAAATGTGACTCACTGTAAAAATTAGCCACTGGTATCCCTCAACATTATAGACTCTGTGGTGCTAGTGCTAACTGTGCAACATGACTGTACACGGCAGTAGTCATCTAGCAGTTGTATACACATATCTGTGGAATATAAACCTGTGTGTGCTAGAGTGTGTTGTGTCTACTTCTAGATGAATGGGTTATGGCCCATGCACACACACACTGCCCTCCCTATAGCCCTACTTTGGCAAGCCTGCTGATGTCAGTCACTGTGAAATACACCTTTGGGGAAAGGCTAGCCCAGTAATCACTGTGGTGCATCCTATAACTGCATAATTCTGCAGTGTGATAAACTAGTTAGGTAGGAGTTCTAATCCTAGACATGGCAAATGTATGTGCCTGCCTGTGTAGAGAGCAGTACTTTTTAGGCTAGTCACACCCACTACAATTCAAAAGCCATACTTTAGCAAGCCTGCTGATGTCATTCACTTTGAAATTCACATTTGGGGAAAAAATAGCCCAGTAATCACTGTGGCATGTCCTATAACTGTATAATGTTGTAGTATGGTAAACTAGTTAAGTAGGAGTTCTACTCCCAGACATGGCAACTGTGTGTGTTTGTCTGTGTAGGGAGCAATGCTTTTTAGGCTAGACACACACGTTACAATTCAAATGCCCTGCTTTGGCAAGCCTGCTAATGTCATTCACTTTGAAATACATCTTTGGGGGAATTAATTGCCCAGTAATCTCTGTGGCACATGCTCTAACTGCATAATGTTACAGTGTGATAAACTAGTTAGGTAGAATTCTAATCCCAGACATGGCAAGTGTGTGTGTGTGTCTGTCTATGTAGGGAGCAATGCTTTTTAGGCTAGTCACACTCAATACAATTCAAATGCCCTACTTCGGCAAGCCTGCTGATGTAATTCACTTTGAAATACACTTTTGGGGAAGGAGTAACCCAGTAATCTCTGCGGCATGTCTTATAACTGTAGTGTGATAAACAAGTTAGGTAGGCAATCTATTCCCAGACATGGCAAGTGTGGATGTTTGTGTGTTTGTCTTTGTTTGTCTGTGTAGGGAGCAATGCCTTTGAGGCCATTCACAGTCAATACAACCTCCACTGGCCTTCTTTGGCAAGCCTGCCGATGTCATTCCCAGTGAAATACACCTTTGGTGAAGGAGTAGTCCAGTAATCTCTGTGGTGCATCCTATAACAGCATAATGCTGTAGTGTGATATAGTAGCTCAGTAGGGTTTCTATTCCCAAACATGGCAAGTGTGGATTTTTTTGTCTTTGTCTGTATAGGGAGCAATGCATTTGAGGCCATTCACAGTCACTAAAACCTCCATTGCCCTTGTTGGGCAAGCCTGCTGATGTAATTCCCAGTGAAATACACCTTTGGTGAAGAAGTAGTCCAGTAATCTCTGTGGTGCATCCTATAACAGCATAATACTGTAGTGTAATATAATAGTTCAGTAGGGGTTCTCCTCCCAGACATGGCAAGTGTGGGTGTGTGTGTTTGTTTGTCTCTGTAGGGAGCAATGCTTTTTGAGGTCATTCACAACCACTACAACCTCCATTGCCCTTCTTTGGCAAGCCTGCTGATGTCATTCCCAGTGAAATACACCTTTGGGGAAAGAGTATTCCAGTAATCTCTGTGGTGCATCCTGTAACAGTGTGATATAGTAGTTTGGTAGGGGTTCTATTCCAAGACATGGTAAGTGTGGATGTTTGTGTGTTTATTTGTTTGCCTGTGTAGGGAGCAATGCTTTTGAGGCCATTCATAGTCACTACAACCTCCATTGCCCTTCTTTGGCAAGCCTGCTGATGTCATTCCCAGTGAAATATATATTTGGGGAAAGAGTATTCCAGTAATCTCTGTGGTGCATCCTATAACAGTGTGATATAGTAGTTTGGTAGGGGTTCTATTCCAAGACATGGTAAGTGTGGATGTTTGTGTGTTTATTTGTTTGCCTGTGTAGGGAGCAATGCTTTTTGAGGCCATTCACAGTCACTACAACCTCCATTGCCCTTCTTTGGCAAGCCTGCTGATGTAATTCCAAGTGAAATACACCTTTGGGGAAAGAGTAGTCTAGTAATCTCCATGGTGCATCCTATAACAGTGTGATGCTGTCATGTGATATAGAAGTTTGGTAGGGGTTCTATTCCCAAACATGGCAAGTGTGGATGTTTGTTTGCCTGTGTAGGGAGCAATGCTTTTGAGGCCATTCACAGTCACTACAACCTCCATTGCCCTTCTTTGGCAAGCCTGCTGATGTCATTCCCAGTGATAAACACCTTTGGGGAAAGAGTAGTTCAGCAATCTCCATGGCAGATCCTATAACTGCATAATGCTGTAGTGTAATAAGCTAGTTAGGTAAGAGTTCTAATCCCAGACATGGCAAGTCTGTGTCTGTGTTTGTCATTTGTATCCTGTGTGGAGGTGGCTTTGAGTGTGTAGCAACTGGACTCATTGGGGAGTGAGTTTTGAAAATTTCTTATATGGTGAGCCTATTATATGTTACAATGTCCACCTTACAAGGATAACAGATGTCAAATAGCTGAGAGGCTGGGGTGCCAATCCATACCCTTACATGTGACATCAAGGCCTGGTGAACAAAGTAAGCAACCCTGGTATTACCCAGAAAACACTCTCAACCCATGCCCATACACAAACACACTTGCCTAGGCAACAACCTCTTTGTTGGTAGTATCCTGCATATTGCCTATAGATAGTAACCATGGTGTGATTGCAGTGGACTACAGAGGGCATGGCACCCTGTCCCATCACTACAATAGGCACATAATTGCACACATTGTGACTTTACTATGTTCCCCACTGGATGCCTGCAACAACTGTGGTGCCATCAAATGTGATCCACAAAGGACATACCATGCCTTAAACACATGCCCTATATGGACAGATGCCACTGAAACCAGGGAATATCAGTATCATGCTATCAATGTAGGTGTAGGGTCAACCTGGTGTCCATTACCAGTTCCCGTCACATGAGGCCAGGACTGGCACATCTGATGATAATCTGTGTACACAACATGGGCCAGACACCCCAGGTACAGTTCCACATGTCACTGAACAAGCATGTGGGACATGTGCATATCCCAGACACCATCCATATCATGGAGTATAGAACACATACATGACAAGCATTGCACAGCACTGGCCACACACAGTAGTAACCCAGGTAACTGGATGGTAAATACAATACCCACCTATGTGGGCAAATCCACACACTACACCCCTGAGCCACACTACAGACCATTGTCATGTGGCCTGGTGCCAAGATATATCCTTCACCTAGCCTTGTGCAGTCTTCTGGCACAGTCAACCACTACACACCCATGAAGCAATGCACCCAAGCATGCCAGTACTGGCACCCTGTGTCTGTGTGTGTGGAGTGTAATTCTTTTGATCACATTCACACTCACTACAACTCCCATTGGCCTACTGAAGCATGCTGTCTGATGTCAGACACCTTCACGTGCCCTTTGCCCATATAACATCTGGATGACCCCTGTGGTGCATGTGATACCTGCGCATTACTGTATTGTGGCAAACTAGCTAGTTAGGAAGTCTGTTTCTGACCCTGCCAACTGTGTCAATGTGTGTGAGTCCCTGAGAGAGTGTGGCTGTTTTGACATTGACACCTGTTCATGTGGACAGGCATGTGCACTACACCTACCTTATCACTACTATATCACTGTTGCAGATGTCACTCACCATCAGATATACCTTTGGACAGATTCCCTAGCATGTAAGCTATGTGGTGCATGTAATAACTGCATAGACATGTGATAGTAATATGTAGTCGGTCAGGGGTTTGAAACCCTGTACTGGCAGGTGTGTGACACAAACAAGCTTAGGTTTTACTCTCCCACCCCCTCCCTGACTTACTTTTGTCTCTGTCTGTCTCTCTCACTCCCTCTCTGGTGGATGTGGAGAAGTACACCTGCTTTGCTTAGGCAGCAGCTTGTGTTTTGTAAGTGATGCTCATGATCAGCTGATGGCCTCCGAATGAATTGCAGTCCCCTCTAACTGATTGCATGTGGAACAACAGTGGTAACATTCCCATAGCCAATTGCATGGAACACACTCCAAAATCTAGGAACATCATGTTGGTGTTGGGCCTTTTCATTCACTGTGAGCAGAACCTAAATTTGGTGTTTGGCAAACAGCATCACAGATGGTATTGGGATTTATGTCTAACAACATACACTGTGGAAACAGGCCAACAGACAGGAGGGGGATGTGCCAGACATGACTACAGAATGTAAGTGTTGCTCTTCTGCATTTGAAGTAATGTCGGTTTAACAGGGTGTGTGTGGGTATGGCTGGTCTACATGATTTAATACCTGTCATGACAGTGTTATGTGTTTGAGGAAATTTCCATCTGTAGGGTTATCTGCAGACTGGACAGTGTGTGGAGCCTTTTGTTTCTAGTGTTATTCACAGAACACCTATCTGAGAACTGCAGAAGCATACTGTGAGGATTGCAGTTAGTACATGGTGACAGCCATGAAAGTTACTGACTTCATATCCCTCATAGGACATATGTCACAACAAACTCTGGTATGACAGTAAATGTATGAGGTTATCACAGTAGCATGCCAATATTGTGCCAGTGTTTGTAGCTACAGCCACAAATCTGTCAATGTTTGCACATATGTCTTGCAGTAAGAGGTGCATATGTTCTGTACACCATTATTTATTGACATCATACCTGATAACAAGCCTGTCAGATAGACTGCTAGACATGTTATATATAGTAGGGGTTGCTTCTGAGGAAATAACTTGGGCATTATGTGGTTGCTTGTACAGTACTGAGGTCTGTGTACTTATGGTGACTGTCAACAGTATGTGTATTGGGCATATGTACCTTGGGCTGTGCACAGACTGTGGTAGATGCCATTGTTCTTGGTCCTGTTCTATCTCATGTTACATGCTGCTCCAGTGTATGGTACCCTATTGGCTCACATGTCTGTAGGGCCAGACACACACGTGTCCCATACCAGAGACAGGCTTCAGACCACACTATGTCATGACCCAGTGTATGTAAGATTAGTGTGTGAGTGGCACATATGAGGATGGTGTTTATCAGACAGTCCATATAGTGTCATATTAAGCTTGCTTACCATATGTGGCTGTGGCTGTGTTCACATTGGTTGTGGGTATGCACTTTCTCACAGGTGTCTGTTACTCTGTGCTGTGACATGAGTGTAGAGCCTGCTATAATTGCAGGTACATGTGTATTCCCCCATACAAAATGTAGTCCAGTGTTGCGGCAGTCTGCCTGTAGTTTACACAGTGCTTTGTGACATGCCTAGCAGCCTAGTGTAATTACTCAGTGTGCTGTTATGTCCAGTTATTTGCAAGACATACTGCTGCCAGGCCACCATAACTGTTGTGTATTTCTGACAAAGCAGTGGGATTCTGTACAGATGTATGTCAGTAGCTACTGGGTAGTATGTGGCCATCTGACCTCTGCATCATCAGGTATTATGTGTCAGGACAGACTGATGTGTGTGAATGCAGAAAATGTGTGGGCATACGTAGTTCAGTGTTTACATGATATACCCATGTACATGGCTATTAACATCCACATTGAGAGGCGTGGTCCACATGTTTCGCATGAAGGGGATTTGTGTATACCTCTGGACTGACCACAGAGTGCCAGACTGTCCAAATATATTGGTCATATCTCTGCTGTAGTCCACAGGATCATTACTGTGCTAGCAGAGGTACTGCACTATGATGTCCTTAGGATGTCTGTCAGTAGCCAATGGCACACATGTCAAAAGCAGATGTGACCTCCCACACACAACATGTCTGTTAAGACAACCCCTGTTACAGTAGCAACAGTCTACATATATACCTGCAATACATACATGACATCCACTTGCACTAAGAGGTTGGGACTATTGGTGCTGAGGTTGGACTCCACGTCATGTTCTGGATATATGGTAAACATATATATATATATATATATATATATATATATATATATATATATATACACATATATCTATATATATATATATATATATATATATATATATATATATACATATATATATATATATATATATATATATATATATATATATATATATATATATATATATATATATATATATACATATAAACACTCAAATGTATACATATACACAGCAATATATGTCTACACATATACAGGTTTATAAATACATATGCACATATAGTTATGGATATCTACATATATATCGACATAAATAGGTATATCTGATTAGATATGTATGCACATATAGTTATAGATATCTGCATATATATCAACATAATTATAGGATGTGCATACATATATATATATATATATATATATATATATATATATATGTATATATATACAAAGAGATCTACAAATGGCCATATATATGATGCACTATACAGATGTGTAGACATACATATGTACGACTATATATGTGTATGTACATGTAGACATATATTAACATATGTATATGTATATATCCATATTCCTGTCATGTGTAAACATCACGGTTGTGTATACCTTCCCAGATGTATCTCACCGTATATATCTGATATGTGTATATTTAGATATAACAACATATGTGATACATCAGTAATATCAATAACAAGTACTACACAATTATGGAAGTCAAAGCAATTGTTCAATACTATGCAACATGTCTAATGACAGATATATTGGAAAAACAACAACTGTCTTCACAGCATCATGGCGTAGTGCTTAACTGTCGTGGCTATGATGTACAGGTTCCTGGGTTCAATACCTGCAAGGGCTGTTTACTTTGTTGCTCAGAAGAACAAGGGCTGCTGGATACAGAGTGCTTAAGGCAGTTTTGAGCAGCTTTAAGTGCATTTGGGTGAAGCTAAGCAGTGCTAAGCTACAATTAAATGTACTGGCACTTACTCTGTGTAGGCTTCACTTACCAGTGCACAAATCTGCTTAGCTGTTAAATTGCAACAATGCTGACACCTGCTAAGCATGGCTCAGCCCTGGTAACCAGTCCTCACATCCCACTCTGATAACATAGCAGGGTAATGACATCTGTAATAAGTGTATGTAATGCCATGTACAATACATGTGTCTATGTGCTGTCATAACAATAGCAAGGGGTGTGAGCATCATGTCTGGGACACACAAGTATATAAGACCTGTACAGCACTGTTATCCATGTGAATGTGTTACATACAAGGGTAGTAACCTAGGTTACATGCTGTCACACTGGCATGTAGTGTATCATGGTGGTACTACTGTTGACAGTGCTTTCCCAGACAAGAGTAGAGTGCTAAATGTAGTACTGACAGCAAGCACACCTGCAGGCATAGTTGTATTCTGAGGCCTCAGTGTCATGTTCCTGGTGTGTGAGCTGTGTCACAGTATATATCCCCTACTGGATAATAATCTGACATATGGAATGTAACTGTAGACTACCGTTTGTACAGCACATGTCATTGAGGGCTTCCAACATGTAGTAATGGCATACATATTGTTGTCAAATGTCTATCTGTCAACACGTTCATCCTACTGCATAGCTACTTGCCAAGCTGATGTCTCCCAGTCCTTGTAGAGATGTGCAGATGGCAGGTATCCAGCTTGGATATGTACAAGCAACCTATAATTGACTGACACTGACATGTCAGCCCAGTTGTGTTATAACTGGCACATATAGGAGACAACACCCTGTATGCACCACATGCCATGGATACCTCCACTACAGTACCACAGTCAACAGAACATGCTTTGGCACAGGTCTCCATCACAGACACTAGTCATGTGTTGTAATACATGTTGCATACATGTCAACTGGATCACCTCAGTGGCCATTTGCAGGAGGAACCCAGAGGATTGGCTGATGCATGTCACTCTCACCCTGAGCGTCACCACAGTGGTGTCTGTCAATAGATTTGCCTGCTGGCAGATGGCAAGTGGCATGATACCACCTTTTCACACATCCCCTACACAACCAATCTCTCCATGGACAATAGCCAGGTGCATACCTATGACCACCTGCAGTGATGCACCCCAGTACTGACACATGTGTACATGTGCATTACTGAGGATAGCAGTGTCTGTGTGTTAGTACACCTGTAGTTGGAAATACCATGAGGGCCTTCACAACCATCGCAACACCCATTGCCATAGTAAAATGTGGCTACTGCTGTATCAGACATTACAAGTACCTTGTTATGCTCCTCTCCCTAACAGCTACATGAGCCTTGCAGTACCATCACAACAGTGTTGAACAAATGGGTCGATAGGCATGGGATACCCATTGAGTTCTGGCAAGTGTGTGTATATGTGCATGTCTGTATATCTGTAAAGTACAGCACTCCTACCACAATACGCATTGCCACACAGTAGTATGGATAGTGTTGTTGCTGCCCATAGGTGAGGCATGACAATGAAACACCCTTCTATGCCTGTGGCATGTGCATTAGATGTGTATCCCTGTAGTACCACTGTTGAGATATACAATGGCTTATATCGCAGTAGTGGGCAATGTGTGATGGTGGGTATGTCAGTGTCATCATGGGTTCCAGTGAGTACAATATCCACTGCAGAATGTGGGTGCTGTGTACACTGCCATTACACCATGGTACACCTGGTATATGTCCCATGTACCACTGTATGGTGACCACTGTCACCATCAACCATACAGGTAACTGATACCACAGTCCAGCCCAATTATGCATGTGCTGTGTGCAGCCTACCTGTAACACATTGGACACATGGACAAGTTAGCACCGATAGGCCCAGGTCTCTCGTATGTGTCTGCCTGTTACTTGTCTGTTAATGTGTATATGATGGTATGTCACACTATGTATTGTACATATAAAACCATGACACCCCCATTACCATATTGTACATATCTGGGGATGTTCTGCATGTGACATGTAACCTGGAACACACCTCACCCTAAACGCTGTGTGGTATGTGCAATGAAAGCCACACAGTTCAGTAGCACTAAATACCTAGGTAGGGGTCTAGTCCAAGTATTGCCAAGTAAGAGTGTGCATGCATGTGGATGGGTCTACATCAGGTTGCTGATTATACATGTCCCAGTGGGTCTCCTGTCCATGTGACACAGGCAATAACTGTTATACAAACCTGTGACATGTGTTCAACTGTACCCCGGATATGTCACAGCCATGGTGTCACCACAGTGCCATACCCCTTGTGGAATATGACTGCAGATGATCCTCCTGATGACACATGTACACCTATAACACAAATGGATAACATTATGAAGACCACAATCACCCAGTGTTACTAACAGCTATAATGCATCATTGTGGGACAGCTACACTACCTGACATGTATACATTAAACATTACTCCTGACAACATGTTACACTGCAGTACATTGGTACACTGTAGTAGTCACCATGTACATCAGAACCATATTAGCCTGTCCCTGCATCAATGTTATGGATGCCAGGGATGTGGCACAGGTATCATCATATGCACAGGGTGTGTTGTTGGGTTTGCCAGAGACCGAGGGTGGGCTATATGTTTGACACCATGTGTGAGGGTGAGGGGTGAAATTAGTTGAAATGGGCATGGTGATGTGGTGTGTGTAGGTATGGGGTTCCCCTAGGTGTGTTCGTATAGTGTGTGAGTATGCATGCACACAGTTCTGCCATGTGGCTGCCCTGTACAGGTGTTATTTGGACAGCTGCAGACCATACATGGCAGGGTGTGCAGTTCACCACCTCTGGCCACGGACATGTGGACTGTGCCTGCCAAGGGTTCCATGGGCATGTCCAGGTACAGGCCTCAATGTGGTACTCTCCCCTGATGATGACAGATGTCTGCTGGAACCAGGTCCCTCCTGTGACTGGCCAGGGCCATGTGCATGTGGCCTGCTGTGATGTGGTATGGACAGAGCCCCCTCTGCAGTGCTGGGGCTGGTACTGCCACTACAGGAGAGGCTTGGTGCCCTAGCACATCCACGTTGACTACCAGGTGTTGGTGTTGCTGGCCTACGTACATGCAGCCATTACCGCACTCCCACTACATGTTCAAACACAGACAAACCATGGTTGATGAGACCCACCATCTCACCCAAATGTCTATCCATGACCTCGGTATGAGCATGAAGGGCACCAGACAGTTCATGGAAGTTGTCACTTGCAGATGTGAGAGCAGCCCTCTGCAGCCTCAGGCCCTGTCTAGTGTACAGTTCCATACATGCCTGCACCCACATGGCAGTCTGAAACATGTACCTGGTGGTACCAGTTGTGGTGCTTCTCCCAGTGGCATGAAGACCAGTGGCCCTACCACAAGCACCCCGGTACATCTACCTATGTGGTGCTCTGCTGGACATCCAGCTATGCCTGCTATGACCAGACACAGTAGGCATAGATACCACACTCTCCTGTGCACTGCCACCAACTACCAACTGTCCCAGTGCTATGGCCATTGGTGATAGGGTATGTATAGGCACTGTAACTGTGTGCGGGGTTGGGGTGGCTAAGAGGGGGATGTCAAATGGTGCAGTTTCGACCCCTGAAACCCCGCCTGTGCCTCAACAGTACTATCATCATCTTCGGTGTCTGTATGGACACCAACATCACTTTGCATGCAGGAGGGACCCTGACCCACCTCGCCACCTTTGGTGGAAAACAAGAAGCACACTTTAAGACCTGTACAGCATTACATGACAGTACACACATACATAGGTTCATAGGTTCATAGGTAAGTACTAGGCTACCAGTCCTAGTCAACAAGATTCCCTAGCTTACACCACCCAAGAAAGTTATTTCCCTGTGCCACTGTCCAGCAGAGACACAGAAGTGATCCCCAGGGTGTATTTCCTATTTCCCATCCACTCATTAAAATTTTTCTTGAAGAGTACTAATGAAGAACTTTGCTTGACATAGATGGGTAGCCTATTCAAGAGTATGGAAAGCCTCTGGGCAGGAATCTATCCATCCAGCATGTCCTGTTTATTGTGGTGACAAGGTTTAGGTCCCTAGAGCATGTAGCTCAGAGGGATTTCGGATTGAGACTTCTTTGGTGTAGCATGTTCAACAGCTCTGGGTTTGACATAGCTTTATATGTTAGGCAGAGATCACCTCGGAGTAAGCAATATGCTACGGAGTAAAGCTGGAGGTTTTTGAGATGGTAAGTGTAGGGCATCTGTTTGAGGCCAGTAATCCTCTTTGTGAGGTACTTCTGTGGCCTTTCCAGCTGCTGCAGATGTCTTGTGACGTACATTCCAAAAGGGGCATTGTACTCTATAATGGGTCTAATGAGTGTCGAGTAGAGGGGAACAATGACCTCTTTTTTCCTGGATGAGAACCCTTTTATGATGAGGTGTGCCATGTAGAAGGACTTGCTGACTACTGTGATGATGTGACTATCAAAGGACACACTACTGTCCACCTGGGAACCAAGGTCTCTTATCAGACATTCAGTGTTAAGTAGAACTGCTGTCTATGTAGTAGTTCATGGGTACAGAGTTTTTACCAAAGGAGATGACAATTCACTTTTTGGCATTGAGCTTGAGGCCATGGCTCTGACACAAGGCATCTGTCTCAGCGAGGCCCTACTGTAGGATTTCCACATCATTTGGGGGACTCGACTATGGCTCCTAGTTTGCAGTCATCTGTGAACTTCATTAGCCAGAGGCCTTCTGTGTTAGCCTGTACTTCAGAGAAGTAGATACCAAACAGGAGAAGTTCCAAGACTGAACGCTGTGGTACTCCACTTGTCACTGGTTTGAGGAAAGATTTGGATTGCGCAACTTTTACAGTGTGGGTTAAAACTGGTCAGTGAGCCAGATGGCAACCCATCTTGTGACGTAGGGATTTATACCTAGTTTAGTGAGTTTAGCTATAATTCCAGAATGGGGGATAGTGTCAAAAGCCTTGGCGAGGTCAAGATAGGCTGTGCGAACCACCTTACCCTCATCTATGGCTTTGGTGACTGCCTCAAAGGAGTCAATCAGGTTCAGGAGGCATGATCTGCCTTTCATAAACCTGAACTGGGTGGGATCCAGAGTTTGGAGGTTACCAATGTCTTTGTTTATGAGTTCCATGATAATACATTCCATTGCCTTGCAGACCAGGCTCGTCAGGCTAATAGGGCGATAGTTCCTGGGATCAGTGGTGGCTCTCCCTTTGTGGAGTGGGATAACTGTTGCTGTACCCCATTCAGTGGGCACAAAGCCTGATGTGAGGCTATGACTGAACATGGTGCTTAGGTGGGGAGCCAGTTCATTCTGAAGTTCATGTAAAATGCAGCCTGGGATGTTGCCCGGTCCCATGTATGCTTTGTTTTTGGCTTTAGAGAGTGCAGCTTTTACCTGTGTAGTTATGATTACAGGGACTCTGAATTCTTCCTGTATAGATATGGGCCCTTTAGGGGGTGGGGGGTAAAGTTAGCACTGAACCTATCTGCCAGGATGTTGGCAATATCAGTTGGTTCTGTAATTTTCATGCCGTTGTGCTGTAACTCAGAGCAGATCTGGGTGTTGCCATTGAGAATCTTGACATAGCTATAGAATGCTTTGTGATTGTCCTTAGAATCAGTGGCGATTTTGTTTTTGTAGCTAACTTTGAAGTATCTTATAAGGGATCTCAGCTTCTTACTGAGGCTGACCAGGGAGATCCTCCACTCGTGGGATTTTACTCTCTTTTGCAACAATTTCTTCCTTCTGTTGTAGAGTTTGTTTATGGCAGGGGACCACCAGATTGGCTGCCTTTTTTTAATGAGGATAATGTCTTGGTTTTGTTTGGGATAGCACGATCAATGCACTCGTGTAAGTGCTTATAGAGTGCATTTGTGTAGGATTCAGCAGTCGTAACTTTATTGTCCAACTGCATGGGTGTCATGAAGTTCACCACTTCTGTCTTAAGAAGCATGAAGTTTGCTTTGGAGAATTTTTTTACTGTGGTTTCCTGAATGGGTGGGTGGGGGTGGGATGTGGATATCAAGGGTGATTAGCTTATGGTCAGATTGGACCAACGAGGAGTTGACTTCAGGTGTGGAACACCAGTCAGTCATGTTGGTAATGACAAGGTCTAGGATATTGTTGCCCCTAGTGGGGGTGTGGATAAGTTGATCCAGGCATTGGACTTTATGAATTCCAGAAAGCATTGTGTGAAGGAGTTGGTACACGAGTAGTTTTCCCAGTTAATGGTGGTGTAGTTGAAATCGTCTATTATTAGGGTGTTTGGTTGAACCCTAATATTTTCCAGTACATCAAGAAAAAAGGAGTGGGAATCCTGGGGCATGGTGGGGGATCTGTAGCAAGCTACAATTTGGATTGCAGTTTTGCCCAGAGTTAGTTGCACTTGGATAACCTCGGATGCATTATGCTGAGCAACTAGCCTGGAGGTTACACCCACACACACACACACACACACACACACACACACACACACACACACACACACACACACACACATACACACACACACACACACACACATTCCACCTTAATACCTATCTGTCCCTGATTGTACAGACAGCTCCACGTTTATTCACATAAGTTTCCCATCCTGCATCACACTTGATAACATACACTCATTAATACCACTAATTAACGTATCATTCCTCTAAATGCCTAGATGAGTGATCACAACGCAAGACCTTTTACTCCATTACCTACTTGACCTGAGTGGAGTAGGTTTTACATGGCCTCACTGCTGTCATTCAGTGTTCACCCTGTGTATGTCTGAACATTGTGAGCATGGCTCCAATATATTAGGGGCTACTACGTTCACTCCATAATGTCATGCACTGGAGTGTCATGTGTAAGTATTGCTCAGTACATGCCAGATCTTCTGCTCAATAAACCTATCATGTGACAACTGCAATATATGGATACACTCTCTGGTGTCATCTAGTAATTCCCCAATGCATCTGTAGTGCTGCATATGTGGGTTGTCATTCATCTCTCTGCTGATTGCAATATTAAGGGTATGCTTTGTGTCTACTTTCCCTCCCAATGCATGTTCCATGCTACAGACCTTATTATACAATCAGCTGTCCTGTGATTACATATCAGACAAGTATTCCTGGTGTCTCATGTGTCAGTCCATGTCCATGTACTGCACGCTCCCAAAGGGAAGTACTGCCATATGAACAACCCCACAATAACACATGTGCATACATGGACACCCACACAAACACACACGCATGCACACACACATCCTACATGCATCAACCCCCCTCCACTCCACCATATTGCACTTACAGACAAAATAACCCCCCCGCCAAACACACACACACACACACACACACACACACACACACACACACACACACACACACATGCACACACACATATACAGGTGAGGTTGCACAAAGATAGTTCACACAGTCCTCCCATTACCCATCTGTCAACATGCACAACATATGGTACTCAACAGCATGCAGTGCAGCTATGGTCAATCTATGCTAGCAACAGTGACATGTGTGTGATGCATGGGCTGTGTTAGTAGGTGATGCCCCTTCCCCTGGAAAACACTGTACCCATGTACACAGTATTGCTGTGCACCTGTTCTGCACCCTGTCATGTACTGTGCACCAAACCTCACAGGTGTACAACTCATTGCTGAATGTGTTTTACTGTGTCAGTTATGTCTGCTCTAACACTCACAGCCCCTATGTTTTTCAGCGACACATACCTGGGATGATATGTGGACAGATGTCATTTGTAAATGCCTGATGTCTGGTTTACAGATCTCAACATCAGAGGTGCATGTCTGTCCAATCCAATACTATTACACTGACAACCATCAAACCATACTGTGGCTATGGGGAGTGTACGCACCCTTATTGATATGACGTACTCTTCCTTGATCTGCCATGGGGCCACATCACCATATATATTAACCGTACATGAGCCTGATATGTGACATAAGTCCTGTACATTCACATGCAGTGTCTAAGAAATGTGTTAGGTGTGCAGATGCTGACCCCAATGCATACACTCCGTGGGTGCATATGTGTGCATGCTCTTATCATGACAGTTTGTTCCACCTATTGTTATGTGTACTACAGCAGTCACTATTCCTGGCAGGGGTATACTAGCATGGGCCATCTGCATTTGCCAGTGTATGGTCAGTCTGCTCTACACATGTCCTCCAACTCTGCATGATTGCTAGGTCTACTCATGTGCATATCCATTGGTGTTCACACACTGCCGTCACTATTGCTGTGGGGGTAGGGTTATGTCTGCCACAGTTCCTGAACCTGACTGTGTACAGATACAACCATTCTTAGCATCCTTAGGAACCCTGCTGCAGTGCACTGGTGTGTCATGCTGACACACCCTCCTCACCTTCAGCCTTTTTGCAGATGCTTGACAAGTATGGCCTGCACATGTGTGTCAGTTTGCAATGTCCCATACACTGAACACCATGTGTTACAGCCTAGTCCCAGCTAATAATGTGGTCCACAGTATTATGTTATGCCATAGCGTAGATCTGTAACAGTTGCCATTGTAATACTGGTATATATACTGTTCTTGCACTGTATAAGGGTGATGTTTCACACATGTCCCTACTGCAGGCCATGTGTCCCACCATTATGTTCATACCTGTGGACAACTTTCACAATGACAGGATGTTTGTTATCTTGCAGGTGTCTGACATACCCTTCTGATACCCCATCATGGTCACCACTGTGATGCAATGCATTTAACAGCAAAATACATGAACATGTATGGCATGCATTATGGGTAGGTGTCTTAGATGTGTGCATGGAATATACCATAGCCATTACATGTCCGATGTATTGGCAAGCATCAACATAAACCATACTCACCAGCTACAGGATGCTGCCTTGGTGGTATACCAGAGGGACCTACATAAGAGTGTGAGGGATGCAATGACATTGGCCACAGCTGTGGCATTTCTACAGGGTGGGTGCAGCATTACAGTACATCAACAGTACAAGTCTACAATAGTACTGCTTATGCACATCTGTTTATTACTACTACACAGCAACAAACTATATATATGACATCTCACATATGCATGCTCTACCTGTACAGATGTGGATGCATATGCAACAGTGGTCTACAGATGTGCCCTGTGGCCTTACCTGCACACTCCTCAGCCGGTGTGTTGGTAGCACCCACCACCACAATGGTTTCTGCCAGTTGTTGGGTGTGCAGGTGGGCAGGTGCCACGAGGCTGGTGAGGAGCTCCTCAACAAGTGTCTGGGGATGGATGGCATGACCCCCCCCCCGTTGCAAGGTGATCCCTCCAGACTGCAGCAGCACACCGATGGGCATTGCAAAGCAGGTCAGAACAATGATGTCGTACCTACTCATAACATCGGTTATGCAGGCCGACATCATTGACCCTGTGGACTAGATTGTTCCACAGGGCGGTCTGCTCCTGCTGCTCATGGGCAGCCCTGCCAAACAGAAGTGGATAGTGCTGTATTAGGTGGTTCAACACAACCTCATTTTCTGCCACTAAATACGCGGGTAGACGGCTGTGGGACATCTTGCCTGAAAGACATAAAGATGGAAACAGGTCTGAGCAACTCATACAGCAAGGTTACCATAGTTCTTAATACACATCTCTGTCACCCCCCCACCATATCAGTGACAACAAACTGTTCACACAACTCAATAGGTATGGCTACAGCTTACCTGCCATTGGGACATATATTGTATTGTACCACATTTTGTGCTATGTGTTTGTAGCCATGTTCCCTGTATGGACACTATCATTGCTGGCCTGTTATGGACTATTTCACCTGCATGCCATTGTCAGGGTCACTATGATTCCATATATGTATGTGGTATGCTTGCAATGTGATTGCTGCACATCTGTCATTCTGTGTTATTGGGGATATCTATCCATGCTGTCGTACATGTTCCGGGATTGTGTAGACTATTACTACTCACATATGTTCTATAACAGTGACACACTAGCATGCTTAGGGAATAGTTACCAGCAGAACCACCTCTTCAACCTCATCTGGCCATGTTACCAGGCCACATCACATGTGGGACTCACCCTGGGGCCTCCTCATCTACTGGTCCAGCACTACCTTCAGGTGGACCCACCTCAGGAGATGTTGTCCCCCCTGGGGGCACACACAGACATGATCCTGTCACCTGAGGTCAGGTCCAGGGTCTGTTCCATAGGGGGCTCCACAGACACTTGTGGGATGTGCTACAGTACCTTGAGGCACCCAGTACACATTCACAGGATCCATATGCTCCTCCTGCTCAGCTTCCAGGCCAGGCACCTTCAGGGCTGTGGACTGCTGTTGTGAGTAGCAATGGGTGGGGGCCTTGTTCCCATTGTTTCCATATGGGGGACCATGGGGCTTTCACATCGCAGACCACACAAACCATACAGGGTGTTTACCCACTACATGTATCATATACCATGTCTGTAGGCTGTCCTCTATATCTACCAACCCGAACCACCTCCACAAATATACCTGCTATCCTTCCCCATATTCCCATTCCCTACTTCACAGATAAGGGCAATGTGGTCCAACAAGGGCTTCACATGTGGCAAACCATCCATGTTGCACACATTTACAGCTGTATATATCTGTGTGTATTGTTATGTGTGCTGTTCTCATACACATAGCATGCAGCACTGTGGTAGTAATATAGGGGACATGTATTTACATACATATATGTGTGTGTGTTTGTGTATATGTAGACATATGCACATCTATATATATATATACACATGGGTTCATGTCAGTACATCGACAAGTTGGAAGATCGACATTCACTCCACCGACACATGAAATAATCGAAACCGCAAACACGGACATTTAACAGGTAAGAGGTTTACATTTCGCTAATCATGCCTACCACACATGCATAACACTGCCACACTTACTAAAACATGGTAGGTATGATTAGCGAAATTAAAACTCTGACCTGTTAAATGTCCGTGTTTGCGGTTTCGATTATTTCATGTGTCGGTGGAGTGAATGTCGATCTTCCGACTTGTCGATGTACTGACATGAACCCATATATATATATATATATATATATATATATGTGTGTGTGTGTGTGTGTGTGTGTGTGTGTGTGTGTGTGTGTGTGTGTGTGTGTGTGTGTGTGTGTGTGTGTGTGCAGACATATATTTTTTATTTTTTTATTTTTTTATTTTTTTTTTATTTTATTTATTTTTTTATTTTACATTTGTTAACCAGGGGTGTCTGACTGAGCCAAAAAGGCCCTTTTTCAGCAGAGGCAGAGGTGTACAGCTGAAATTTGGAACATAGGTAGAATACATACATAGTACACAGGTACAGTACATACATTGTAGATTAGCCATTATTACTATTATCAAGTACTCTAGGTTTAGTATGTGTACCTTATCCGCTTTAACTAGCCTGGGGAGCAATCATGGCACTGCCAACTTTGCTTGAGATGTTGCCTGATGAGGTCTTTAAAGGAGGCTTTGGATGATATGTTTTGAATGCTAGTGGGAACAGAGTTCCATTTTTTAGCCACTGAATTACTATATAGTGCATCTCCAAAGCTACTGTAGCTGTTGGTGACTTCTAGTAGTAGTTTGCTTGATGATCTAAGAGGTATTTTGGCTGAGTGATGTACTAGGTTTCTGAGGGCAGGACACTTATTGGGGAGATAATAGATCACATGACAGAGGCAGAGCTGATTGTAAGTTAGGAGGTTGGGCAGTTCAAGCCAGTGGAGCTGTCTCAAAGCAGTACAGTGATGAGTTCTATATGAGTAATTTGCAGCAAAGTGGGCAATTCTGTTATAGCAGGCTTCCATTTTGCTTAGTTAAGTTTTGTTGAGATTAGTCAGAATAGGAGATGCATAGAGTAGTGTGGATAGAAGTTGGGAGTGAGCAATGGCTGATCTTGTGTTGTTGGTAAGAAATGGTTTGATACGGTAGAGTGATCACAGTTTGGCATGTACTTTTTTAATAGTTAAGCTGAGATGACTATCAAATTTTAGGTGGGAGTCTATGGTTCTTCCCAATAGCTTAGCCTGTGCCACTGGAGTGATTGGAGTAGCATTTATGGAGTAGATAGTGAATTGACTGTTATCAGTGTTTTTGTTAGAACTGGGTATAATCATAAGCTGAGTTTTCTTTGGATTGAGGATAAGTTGGGCTTTGGTAAGGTAGTTTTCAACGTCAGAGAATGCTAGTTGAGTTGTTTGCAGGAGGGTGGGGATGTATTGTGCAGCACAGATTAAGGCAGTGTCATCTGCATACTGAATGATAGATGCATGCTGTGTGGTGGTATGGAGGTCATTTGTGAAGATTGTGAATAGTAGTGGTCCTAAGATAGAACCCTGTGGGACTCCTATAGCTATCGGCAGCTGAGGAGAGAGAGAATTTTCCCATTTCATAGCTTGGTACCTGTCAGTTAAGTAGCTCTGGAACCAGGTAAGAGTAGAATTTGATAGGTGATATTGGTTTAGTTTGTTTAGCAGGATTTGGTGTGAGACTGTGTCAAATGCTTTGGACATATCCAAAAAAAGAGTTGACACCTGCAGGCCTTCATTTTTGATACAGTTTACTGTGTCTGTGAAGTAGAGGAGGGCTGTAGTGGTACTATGGGCAGGTGTGAAACCATGCTGAGTAGGTGACAGGATATTGCTGTCTAGAAGATATTTTAGCATCTGGGTATGGATGCATTTTTCTAGGAATTTGGCCAGGGGGGAGAGTAAAGCAATGGGTCTGTAGTTATTAAGTTCAGTGGAGGTCCTGCCTTTATGTATGGGTGTAACATATGATATTTTCCAGAATTTGGGCACATAGTTTTCAACAATTGATCTGTTTATGAGAGTGGAGATTGGGAAAGCAATAGCATCTGCTGTGAGTTTCAAGAAATAGCTGGGGAGTAGGTCAGCTGCTGTTGGTGAGGTTTTTAGTTTGGAGAGCATGCTTTTGATTGAAGTGGTGGAAACTGTTTTGAAAGTAAGCTTGTATTAGTGTTATTTGTGTTGGGGGGATAGTGAGGAAGGAACTGTCCTGTGATACTAAGGATAGAATTGAGTTCACAAAGTGGGAGTTGAATTGTGTTTCGATGGGAACTTTAGTGTCAGGGGTAGTTGGTTTGGGGTAGCCTTTTGGGTGAGTTTTAGTAGCTGGTTTACATTTTTCAAAATTTTGGGGGGTTGTGTTGATATTTAGTTTGTAATGTTGTGTAGTAGGATTTTTTGTCCAGCCTAATGCATTTTTTGCACGGTTGTGCAGTTCTTGGTACTTAGTTAGGTGTTGTGTTTCCTTGTTTTTTTATAGTAAAGCTAGGCAGTTTCTCTGGACTTGAAGATTTGTTTTGTTTCTTTACTGAGCCAGGGGTTTGTAGAGGTTCTAACCATGATTTTGCGCAATGGAGTGACAGTGTCTAGGTGTTGTAGAAATGTTTTGTTGAAATATGCTACATCCTGGTCAAGTGGGAGGGTTTTTGAGGGGGGGGTCCAGCCACAGTTACAGAGTAAAGTGTTGAGTACCTCAGGAGAGAATTTTTTTGTGTTTCTAGTGGATATATAGTTAGTGGTTTTGCATATGCTTGTTCTACTACGTATAAAATATATTATGTTGTGGTCACTTAAGGTGTCTGGGAGACTGCCTGTGTGGGGGTACAATGTGGGGTGGTTAGTTAGGACCCAGTCAAGGATGGATTCCCTTTTAGATTTTTTATCACATCTAGTTGGAATTTGGACTAGCTGCTGGTAGCCATGGAGATTTATTAGATTACTTGTTGGTTCTGATATATAGGTGAACCAATCTAGGTTGAAGTCCCCCAGAATAAGGGTTTCTTGTGAGTATGTAGAAGAACACCAGGATAAGAAGTCTTCAAAGCTAGCAGTTGTATTACCAGGTGGAATATAAATCACAATTGTGGTGATGACCTTTTTAGGGTGAAGTTGAAGTTGTGAGATAAGTATGTCCCAATTATTGGGGGAGGGGGAGGGGTAGGAGTTTGGTAATTGACATACAGTTAAGTTGGACTTGTACAGTAAGGCAGTTCCACCCCTTTACGAAGTGGTCTGTCGTGTCTAATGATATTGTAGCTGGTAGGGAGAACTTCTGAGTTAGCTATGTTTTTATTTAGCCAGGTTTCTGTTAAAGCAACTATGTCTGGGGAATAGTGTGCTATTGTGGCCTGGAGTTCAGGTATTTTATTTTTGATACTTCTAATGTTAATATTTAGCATTAAAAGATGGTTTGTTTTGCTGCTGTTGTTGATTTGCCCAGGGATGAAGATAGTGGGGGTGTTATGTTCTAACATTTGTGTTGGGGGCAGATATTATGTTGTATATATGTGTTTACATATATATATATATATATATATATATATATATATATATATATATATATATATATATATATATATATATATATATATATCTACATAAGGGTATCTGTATATCTATAGACATACATGTATATATATATATATATATATATATATATATATATATATATATATATATATATATATATATATATATATACACACACACACACACACATATACATACCTATATATGGGATACATTCAGAAATCAGGTCCACAATCTCTAACTCTCCTTCCTGCACAGCTGCATTGTTCTGCCTTGCTACAACACAGACAGGTGCCACATATGGACACAGCCTAACATTAGGAGGGGGGTATATATAGGGCCAGATTGCAGGTAAGCCTATTACACACATATGGCATTTCAGCATGCTACAATACATGTTAACCTGAGTGTCCTGCAAGTCATGGGCTCTGGAACCCAAGTGTCCATCATTATGTCATTACTTCCACCACCAGCTAATGGTTACAGTAATATACATCCTTTCCATTACACAACACACACTATGTTGGCTTACATCTTGGCAGTCGGTGCTGCTCTGCACAGTTGATGGGCATGCCCCACTACCCACAGGGACAGACTCTAATGTCCATAGCAGTTGTTCAGCTGAATATCATTACAACAGCAACACCTGATGGCACATATATATATAATTCAACATCATCTACCCCAGTATTATGGACCAAGTACTACAGTCAATTACATGCATATATACTTCACATACCTGTTGTTGGAATGAGGTCTGTTGTGGATGGTGTCCTTGTAGGAGTTTTTTTTTCTCCTTGACTATGGCCTTAGCCTGCTTCCTTTGTTTCTGTTTTTGGTTTGGTTGTGGTTCTGGTTTTGGTTCTGGATCTGTTTTCTGTTTTATCTTTCTCTCTCTCTCTCTCTCTCTCTCTCTCTCTCTCTCTCTCTCTCTCTCTCTCTCTCTCTCCAGTAAATGGATTGAGCTGCTTGGAATAGATTGCAGCATGGCTTTTGTAGGTGATGCACATGATCAGGTGATGGCCTCTGCACCAATCAGTGTCCTCTACTTGCTACCTGCATGCAGCATGCTGTGTAGTACTTCCAATTACTACTGTAATGGCAACCCACTACTGCAAATCCCTACATCATGTGGGTGTGGTCCCTTTACCTTTCCTGCATGGTGGACAGCCTTCCTGTATGTGGGCAGCAGTGTTACAAACAGCAGGTAGCAATATCTCTTACAAGAGAAATTTCACACTCAGGCCAGCTACATATTTGTATGAGGTTCCAGAACTACAAACAGAGTGTGAGTAGTGTTGTATGCATTATATAGCACCAGTGTTACAGGGTTTGTGCGTACATGCTAGTTTAACATGGACTGCAGTCTGTCTGCATAGCTCTCAACTGTGTGCCTATCCACTTGATGGTCAGAGGTGTGCCTGTTATGTTTTGCCTGTCCACCTCACAGGTCTTGTGTCAGATATATCATTGGCAGTGTGTGTGAGTGTGTGTGTGTGTGTGTGTGTGTGTGTGTGTGTGTGTGTGTGTGTGTGTGTGTGTGTGTGTGTGTGTGTGTGTGTGTGTGTGTGTATGTGTGTGTGTTGAATGCTATCAGTACATGGCTACATTCATTTGTGTTTCTGACTTCATATTCCTGACTAAGAATATGTTGCAGACTATCCTGTTACACCATAGGTTCATAGGTTCATACTAGGCTATCTGCCCTAGGGCATTTATAAGCCTAGCCAGAGTGTGTTTGGCTTTCGCCACCCATTTTAAATAAATTTTGCTATGCCCTTTTTCGAGGTTAGTGTACTATGCCTCTGTCTAACAGTGACACAGAAGTGATACCCGGGGTAAACCTACAATCTCCCATCCACTCATCAAGATTCCTCTTGAAGAGAGTCAATGAGGGACTCTGCCTAACCTGGACTGGGATTTTATTCCAGAGTGAAGGGAGCCTCTGGGTTATGAATCTGTCCCTCCAGCATGTCCTATTTATTTCAGTGCTGAGGTTCAAGTCTCTCGAGTGCATAGCTCGATGGGATTTGGATTTTCTGAGGTGCAGCATGTCCATTAATTCCGGGTTGGACATGGCTTTATACATCAGGCACAGATCGCCTCTGAGCAGGCGGTAT
>NC_056746.1:694156615-694195694 GCF_019279795.1 Protopterus annectens
GAATTTGGAGATAAATTTGGACACTCATACCCCTGAGAGAAGGGTGAGGACAACAATAATATGTTGTTGAGCCAATTAGACCTGATTACATGTGTCCCGTGGACACGTGCGAAATGGACAGCTACGTATGGGGTGAGATTTTTTTAGGGGAACAGACTGCCCTTTTTTTTTCAGGTGAGAGCGGAATGTTCGGGAGGGATAGTAGGTATATTTGGAGAGGTAGGTTAGGTAGGTTAACAGATAAGACAAACAATATGCATACAGGGGCAGTATATGACACATGTGGGGGTAAACACCTTGATAGGGAGGGGTGTTGGGAAATTGGAAGCCCATGAGCCCTTAGTGGAAACTGTAGGACTGAGGTCCCCACCCATGGTCAGTCACCACTGCACCTTCACAGCCCCAAAGGTAGCTGTGCTAGGGGCTGAGAAGGAGAGCCAGGCCAACCCTCTAGTCACGACACATGACCCTCAAGCTAGTGTAGCAGATCTCTGACCTCCCTGCGGAGCTTGTTATGCACCATGACTCAGACCTGGTGATGGGTGACAGGTTCCTGTCCGTGGCCGCTCCCAGGAGGGGGGCCAGCCCCATCCCCTGAGGCGGTTCCTCCCAAAAGTGGTGCAGGACCAATGGACAAGGAGGTCCCAAGTTGGGCCCCAGACATGCTGGTGCCCGGTGCCACGACCAGCTGAGGTGGGACAGGTGGGTCTGCTGGGACCCTCATTCCCATATGTGCTATAGTGTTTAAGTTTTATCAACATATGTGGGCTAGTAATAGTCAACACATTCCAGGATTAGGTATAAAAGCATCCATAGATATTTCCATTAATCCAAACACCAGATATGGAACAGTTGCAGAGCAAACAGAACACATGCATATATGGGACCACAGTGGTAATTACAACAGCATGCAGGTACATTGATGGCAGCATGCCACCAATGTTGGAGTATTTCAACACAGCACATGCATAGAAACAGATTTAAATAATTATCAAACAATAGGACATATGTCTCAACATTACAGTTAAGTCAGTACATACCAATTGAGTTGTGTATTTAGTTTATTGTTGCAGATATGGTGGGGGGGGGGTTAAAGATGTCAATTAACAACTAGTATATTCCTGTAGTTCCCATTACTTTCCTAGTCAGTGCTGTTATCTGTACCTTACAAATATTAGTACACTATCCTATTGCCTTATTTTGGACAGTGGTATGGCTTACGACAACTATATACATAGGTTCATAGGTTCATAGCTCATAGGTTGGTAATAGGCTATTGGCCCTAGGGCCTATACAAACCTAGCCATACCAATTCCCTGGATATTTCTTCCCACAATATTTACTTCCCTGGACCCCTGTCTAGCAGGGAGACTGACGTGATCCCCAGGGTGAATTTCCTATCTCCCATCCAATCGTCAAGGTTCATTTTGAAGAGGGCCAAGAAGGCACTATGCTTGACATGTATGGGCAGTCTATTCCAGAGTATGGGGAGTCCCTGGGTCAGGAACCTATCTCTCCAGCATGTTTTGTTCATTGTGATGACAAGGTTTAGATCCCTGGAGCGTGTGGCTCTGAGGGATTGGGATTTCTTTAAGTGGAGCATGTCCAACAGCTCAGGGTTTGGCATGGCTTTGTATGTTAAACAGAGATCATCTCTGAGTAGACGATATGCCACAGAGTATAGCTGGAGGTTTTTTTTAGATGGTCAGCATAGGGCATCTGCTTTAGGCCTGTGATTCTTTTAGTGAGGTATTTCTGTGGCCTTTCCAGCTGTTGCAGATGTCTTGTGAGGTACATACCAAATGTGGCATTATACTCTATAATGGGTCTAATGAGGGATGAGTATAGTGGGACGATGACCTCCTTTTTCTGGATGAAAAGCCTTTAGTGATGATCCGTGCCACATAGAAGGATTTCCTGACTGTTGTGGTGATGTGGTTATCGAAGGTGAGACCACTATCCACCTGTGTTCCTAAGTCTCTCATCACACTTTTGGTGTTTAATGTACTGCCACCTATGTGGTAATTCATGGGTACATGTTTTTCCCAAAGGGGATAACTATACATTTCTTGGCATTAAGCTTGAGCCCATGGCTCTGGCACCAAACATTTGTTTCTGTAAGGCCCTTTTTTAGAATATCCACATAATTTGGGGATTCAATAATGGCTCCCAGTTTGCAGTCATCTGCGAACTTTGTTAGCCAGAGTCCCTTAGTGTTGGCCTGTACTTCAGAGAAGTAAATGCCAAACAAGAGCGGTCCCAGGACTAAACCCTAAGGTACTCCACTTGTCACCTGTCTGGAGCTGGATTTACAGTCGGCTACTTTTACAGTCTGGGTTCTGTCAGTAAGCCATTTGGCAACCCATTGAGTAATGTAGGGATTTATGCCCAGCTTAGTAAGTTTATCTATGATTCCAAAGTGGGGGATGGTGTTGAAGGCCTTGGCAAGGTTGAGATAGGCTGTGTGACCCTCCTTACCCCTGTCCACAGCTCTGGAGACTGATTTGAAGAAGTCAATCAGGTTCAGGAGACAAGATCGGCCTGCCAATGTCTTTGTTTATAAGTTCCATGATAATGCGGTCCATGTCCTTGCAGATCAGGCTCGTCAGACTGATGGGCCGGTAGTTCCCGGGATCCAAGGTGGATCCCCCCTTGTGAAGTGGGATAACTGTAGCTGTGCACCACTCAGTGGGCATGAAGCCTGAGGTGAGGCTATGATTAAACATGACACTTAGATGAGGTGCCAGTTCATTTTGTAGTTCATGTAGTACACTTCCTGGGATGTTATCTGGTCCCATGGATGCTGTATTCTTAGCTATGGAAAGTGCGGTTTCTACCTGTGTGGCCATGGTTACCAGAATTTGACAATCTTTTGGTATTGAGATGGGCCCTTTAGGGGGTGAGAGGGGGGTGAAGTTGGCACTAAATTGATCTGCCAGGATATTGGTAATATCCTTGAGATCAGTATATTTAATGCCATTCTGTTGTAGCTCAGAGCAGATCTGAGCATTGCCATTTAGATTCTTGACATAACTATAGAATGCCTTGTGGTTGTCTTTGTAATCTTTAGCAATTTTGTTTTCATAATTAGCTTTGGAGGATTTTATGAGAGTATTAGGTTGTTTGGTTGTATCTTAATATTTTCCAGTATGTTTAGAAAGGTGTAGTGAGAATCTTGGGGCATGGTGGGGTATCTGTAGCAAGCTACTATTTGGATTGCAGTCTTACCTAGTGTTAGTTGCACCTGGAGAATTTCAGATGCATTGTGTTGGGCAGCTAGCCTGGAGGTGTATATATCCTTGGTGAATATGGACACTCCTCCACCTTTAGTGTTTTGGTCTTGGTTTGGTGGCCTAAAAGTGTGGTAAGAGTTGTAGCCTGGTATTTCAGGGGTGCTCTCTGCAGCCTTGAACCAGGTCTCAGTTACTGTACAGATATCAATGTTCTCTATTTTTAGGAGTGTCTCAAGAGAGTGCATTTTGAGGTTTAAACTTCCAGCATTGAGTAGCATTACCTTCAGATTTTTGCATGCTTGTATCTGTTATGGTAGTGGTTTTGTCCTTTGAACCTTGTCTAAAAAAGGCACTATAGGGGTGGCAAGAGCTTTAGCCAGTAACCTGAATCCCAGAGGCGACAGGTGCAGACCATCTCTAGCAAAGCATTGTGGTTTGTCGATCATGTCATCCCAGACAGACAGATACTGGATCCCCTTTGAATGACACCAGAAGCTTAGCCAGTTGTTGAAGTCAATAATTTTGTCCTTATACTGTGGTATCATTCTGGGCAAAGGCAGGATGCTACTCAGGGCTAGGGTCATACCTGCCTGGGGCACATGATCCGAGAGCTCTTCCATGTCTCTTTTCATGTAGTCCAGTGAGGTATGTCTCAAGTCATTCACTCCAACATGGACAATGACAGAGTCATATTTGCACTTGTTGTAGAGTGACTTGAGTGCATGCATTATGTGGCAGATCCTGGCACCCATTAGACAGCTGACTGTAATTTTCTCCTTGTTCAGCCTGGTGAGTGGGACATCAGTGTGCCTGACTATAGAGTCACCTATGACTAAAGTGTTGGGTATGTTTTCTTGCCTTAGGGGCTGTTGTTGGGTGGCACACTGGTGTTGTGAGCTATGTGTCACTTTGGTTGTGACTGGTGTTTGTTTACATTTCAGCTTCAGAGGTCCTTGTTGCTTGGGCAGGTTAAAGTTAAGGGCTTCCACATATGTGGGTTTAGTTTTGCTATGTGTGGGTGTTGATGGTGTGGGTTTTGAAGGGCTATGTGTTGCTTGAATTGTAGTGCAGGTGTTAACCTTCTCCTCTTGACTGTCTAGCACAATCTAGGCTGGAGAGAGCTTTGATTCCAGTTTGGCTATGTAAATGCATCTTTCAAGGTTAGTTGTAGTGTTGGGTGGTAGTAGGAGACGGTTGTCTGTGTACATGAGGCAGTTGCTGCATTGCCCCAGTATGCCCAGATTCACCAGGTGGACAGGGGAAATCATTGGAAGCTGACCCTTGGACATGCCTGTTTAGGTACTTTTTTTGCAAAGTACAAGAGATGCTTTCCCTAACCTTTGCAAGGTACTTTTCAATTATAGGCTGTTTAGTGCCTACAATTATTTTTTTCTTATTAACAAGGAGAGTTGAGACCTTGTATCAGTTTAAGGCTTCCTAGTGCTTTCCAGCAGGTTTTAGAGCAAGTGGTAGTCACAGGGGTTCAGATTTTAATGCTACTACTGAGAAACCAGCTAGTTCTAAGGGAAAGAGCAGACATTCTGGCACCTGAAATAGTTTAACCATAACCCCCAGTGCTGCATGATGTGAAAAATGCGCAAACACATGTGTTTTTAAGCCAGAAAGTTGAAAGGGATAGAAATCAGCCCAAAATGGCTAATAAAATGACAATTTCCGAGCTGGAAACCACTCCTCTAGTGTTAGATAGGCAGTACAATGCTCATCACTCCCACTGGTAAGCAGTAAGACTTCCCTCTACCACACCAAGGTCTGGATAGCTCTGAACACAGAAAATAAAGTCCTGAAACCAGCAAAGCCTGGGATCTGGGCGATACTAGTTAAGAAAGGCAGGAAACGAGCAAACAAGATAGGATTTTTTTGGGAGGGGATTGTTGGTTAAAACAGGCTAAACAATGCAATAACACAATAAATAAACACAGAAAAGGCTAACGCACTTGAGTCTGCAGCCCTAGACAGTAAAATGCAATTAAAATGCTACAAAATTAGCAATTTAAAACTTTTTAAATGAAGCATGGTAAGTGCACAACTGAAAAACAAATTAAGAGGCAGTAATACAGTAGAATAAGTAGCTAATCTACATATACAGAAAAGTTGATATATACAGAAAAGCAGCTAAAATAAGACTAAAACAATTCAGATGCAGTGCAACCTAGAGCACTTGAGTTGTAGCAATATTAAGGCAAACACAGTTTTAATAAATGCACTAAAATATACTCTATATTTCCAAAATGTTTGAGAAGCACAGTCGGAACACAAAGAGATCAGGGCATTTTTTTTAAGAAAGGAGTAACAGAAGGAAAGGAACTAAGTGGGTTGGCCTTCTCAGATGTTCTCTCTATATTAGGTAGAATGAGCTAATGACATTAGACTGGGAGGAGTGTCCAAGATCAAATTTAGAGTAGGGGAAGGCAACGCAAGACCAGCAGGTATAAAGACAAGATGCCAATAGGAAGAGAGGGTGGGGAGCTTTAGTTAGAACACACTACAGAAATGTTTATCACTTCAGGCAGAAAACACTACAGGCAGTGAGCCAATAGCAATAAAATACAATAATAAAGTATGTAGCAGACAATAAAAGTGCTATAAATATCTAGAATAACCAATAACTAGTAAACATAAGCAAAAAAGTCTACTTATTGTTATATATCACAGATCAGAGTTTTAATCAGTGCTCCTTCTCTGATAGCTCTGTTTGGAGTGGCAGAAAACACTCAAGTTAACTTCTTAAGTAACAGAACATTGAAACCTGAAACAACTTTAAAAATAGCTGAAAAGAACCAATGAGGTGCTTTCTCCAAGCCATAGACCTGGCAACCCCAACCAGAAATGACCACAAACACTACACTCTCACTGTAGTGGGGGGTGGTTTTAGCTAACTAAGATGACCTGGAAAATAAGCTGAGAACACAGCCTCTAACAAACAACTAGGCCCTAGGGTTGCCACCTTTTCAAATGCCCAAAGTGAGACAATTGTGGTGCAAACATCATATTTTGCGGGTCAAAACATGAGCACAGCCAGTACAAGGGACAGAACTTCACTTTTTTTACCTTAATAAAAGTTTATTCTTGTAGCATTTTAGTTGCTTATTCTATTTCATATAACATTTAGGTGTTTCAGATACAGAATAACTGTTTTATGCAACTATTACATAAAATATAGGAAATATTTTTGCCTTAATATCTCAGGACATTTGCCATTTTTACAATTTTTTTGCAGGACACAACTGCCCAAAGAGGGACTGTCCCTCACAAAGGGGGACAGGTGGTAACCCTACTAGGCCCAGAAACACAATCTTAAATATGGAAACTTTTCAGGCAGAAAACACTACAGGTAGTGAGTCAATAGCTAAAAAATACAGTAATAAAGTATGCAGCAGACAATAAAAGAGCTATAAATATCTAGAATAAACAATAACAAGTAAAAATAAGCAAACAAAACAGTCTTATTCTTCTTTCGGCTTTTCCAGGTTAGGGGTCGCCACAGCGGATCACCTGTCTGCTCATGATTGGCAGTGGAGTTTTACGGTGTCGAGTTGCCAGCCCGGCGCCCACCTTTCCACAGAAGGCACACACATGCACACACTCACATCTAGGGCCAATTTTAGAGTGTCCAATCCACCTACTGCATGTCTTTAGGATGTGGGAGGAAACCAGAGCACCTGGAGGAACCCCACGTGACCACAGGGAGGACATGCAGAATCCGCATAGAAGGCACCCCAGCCGAGAATCAAACTGGAGAACCTCTTGCTGTGAGGCAGCAACGCTAACCACTGCACCACCGTGGCCACCCTAAGCAAACAAAGCAGTCTACTTATTGTTCTATATCACAGATCAGAGTTGTAGTCAATGCTCCTTCTCCAATAGCTCTGTGTGGAATAGCAGAAAACACTCAAGTTAACTTCTTAAGTAACAGAAAGTTGAAACCTGAAACAACTTTAAAAAAAGCTCAAAAGAAACAATGAGATGCTTTCTCAAGGCCGTAGAACTGGCAACCCCAACCAGCAATGACCACAAACACTAAACTCTCACTGTAGTGGGGGATGGATTTGTTAACTAAGATGGCCTGGAAAATAAGCTGAGAACACAGCCTCTAACAAACAACTAGGCCCAGAAACACAATCTTAAATATGGAAACTTTTCAGGCAGAAAGCACTACAGGCAGTGAGCCAACAGTTATAAAATACAGTAATAAAGTATGCAGCAGACAATAAAAGTGCAATAAATATCTAGAATAATCAATAACTAGTAAAAATAAGCAAAAAAAGTCTACTTATTGTTATATATCACAGATCACAGTTTTAGTTAGTGCTCCTTCTCCAATAGCTCTGTGTGGAATGGCAGAAAACACTCAAGTTAACTTCTTAAGTAACAGAAAGTTGAAACCTGAAACAACTTTAAAAAAAGCTCAAAAGAACCAATGAGGTGCTTTCTCCAAGCTGTAGACCTGGCAACCCAAACCAGCAATGACCACAAACACTACACTCTCACTGTAGTGGGGGGTGGTTTTTGCTAACTAAGGTGGCCTGGAAAATAAGCTGAGAACACAGCTTCTAACAAACAACTAAGCCCAGAAACACAATCTTAAATATGGAAACTTTTCATGCAGAAAACACTACAGGCAGTCAGCCAATAGCTATAAAATACAGTAATAAAGTATGCAGCAGACATTAAAAGTGCTATAAATATCTAGAATAACCAATAACTAGTAAAAATAAGCAAAAACAACAGTCTAGTTATTGTTATATATCACAGATCAGAGTTTTAGTCAGTGCCCCTTCTCTGATAGCTCTGTGTGGAATCTAAAAGCATTTCTCTCTCCACAGATGGTGAGACACACACACACACACACACACACACACACACACACACACACACACACACACAGTTGCCATGTCTGGGATTAGAACTCCTACCTAACTAGTTTATTACACTACAGCAGTACACAGGTATAGGATGCACCACTGAGATTACTGGTTTTACCTGTAGTATACACCTCTTACCTGGTATACCTGTGGAGGTATCATTTGTTAACACTAACTTTTTCTATGATTACTCCCAGATTCCAGGTTGATGTTATGAACATACCTGTCCATCTCTTTTTACACACACTCTGGTCATGTCTTTATCACATGCAGGTGAACTGAGAATATTTTGACTATTGCACTCTTAAACCTTTAGTGAATTGTACAATGACAGGTTTGTTTTCATTGACATTTTCCAAATATGTACAGGCCTGACAGTCAGTTATATGACATGAAATGCTGCCTACATGTCAGAGATTAGCACACTGATATGCCAGGGGGACAGGGTGACAGCCGGCAGATACGGACTGATTAACTGGACATTCTGGACATTTCTGTACACTTGTTGGGTATGATTCTGCATACAGCTTACTACCACTTCCAAGATTCGAATCATGGTTGTGTCTGCTAAAAATTAAACACTGCCCATCACAGTTGAGTGTGTTATATAGATATTGCTGTGCATCTCTTTTCTGATTTCTGTCTATAATTCTCCTCTGGTTTTACACTCTGACCTTGTAATTACAACACTCTTATATAGGATTTCCTAGACAGTTTTATTATGTAGCACAGTGTGAGTGACAGTGATGAATAATACCTTATTATTCAGAGCAACTGCCACACTAACAATGCCATACAATACCAGAGTAAACAGTACAAGTACAGGATATCAATTTTTTATTTCTAGGCACAGTGTTCATATCTGACAGACCTGTGGGAGCAATGTTTGTTAGCACTACCTCAATGTTGTCATGCAAATTACCAGATTCCACATTAGTATTAGCACATACGTCTCTCTCTGTTACTGTACACACTCTGGTCACAACTTGACAACATGATGGTGTAGATGGGACATACTTGGCTTATTACTCTCATAACATTTTGGGGAGTTGCTAGAGTGACAGGTTTGTTCTTATAGATGTCTGACAATCAGTTGTATTTGTTGTTTGCTGCCTAAACGTCTGGGATCATGCCACTGATTTCCCAGAGGGACAGGGTGACAGACAGCAGATATTGGCTGATTTACTGGACATGCTGGACAAATCTGTACAGTTGTAGGGTATGATTCTGCATACAGCCTACTACCATTCCCAGGATTTGAACCATGGCTGTGTGTGCTAAAAATACAAAAGTTCATATCACAGTTGAGTGTGCTATTTGAATGTTGTTGTCTGTCCTTTCACTGTTTCTAAGTCTCTCTTAGTTGTACTATATGACCTCTTGGAATTACAACCGTCATATACAGACATTCCTACACATTGTATTTATGTAGCACAGTGTGGTTAACAGTGCTTAGTACAACAGTACTATTAAGTGATTGCAAATCTACTTTACCATATGATACCAGAGTAAACACATGCGGTCCAGCAGTTAGACCTTTATTGTCAGGCTATTATGCTTTTATTTACATGCCACCTATATGAGACTCTTCCTGCCATATTCTCTGGTGTATGCAGTACATGCCTTAAACAATACAGGTTTTATACAGGCAATTAACTTACTACTACTTTTAGATTTATTTCCTATGACAGTACATGCAAGAGTATAACTAACCTGCCTCGCATTGCAACAGCTCCAATCTACATCCATGGACCTCCTGGTTCATAGCCTGCTCACTTGCCACCATGAAATACATAAGAGGATTATTTTGCCATACCTATCCATAATATACATGAGCTGCCAATTATTAAACAGGTAGTGGACTGATACTTACACATGGCTGGGACTTCCACTGTCCTCCCAGCCTCTTGGATACACTGATCCAAGAGATCCCCCTTTCACCGCTTCAGGTCAACATAGTGATGCCTGACCTGCTCACTAGTTTGGGGTATGCCAGTGGCACTGGTGAGGTCATGGATGAGATGGTCCCAGGCTTCTGCTTTGTATTGGGAACCCTGGTACTGGCCCTGCAGCAGTCTCATGCCATGGTCTTTCACAAGGAGTCCTGCCATGACTCTGAACTCCTGGATTCCACAGCACTGTGCCCGAAAGCGCACACCATCTCCCATTCCAGACACAGTGCCTGCAAGGGGAAGCTACAACCAGTTATACCAGTTATGAGATGTATTCCCACCTGTTGGGTTTAAATAGGGCCTGTTTCCCACACTTTGCCATGATTGGACAGTTTTGAAAAGGCTAAGCTATGGGAAAACCTGCTTACCTAAGGTTGGCATTGCTTAAAGGGGTATACCACTGGGCAGATTGAGTTAGCTGGCCAACACATTGCTTACACCTACTAAGCTGGGCTGTGTAATGCTTAGCGTTGCTTAATATTTAAGTTGCATTATATTTGTATTGTGGCATTGGTTTATTATTCATTACATGTTATATATGTGTTTGGTAGCCATGATTCATGTGTATGTACACTGTATGGGGTCCTTGTGTTTATTAGGGGATTTCAATATGTTATTACATTGACACCTCACACCTGGGCTTAATGCAGTACTTCAGTTCACATATTTATGTCCTATAGTTGGTTATACAATATAAAACTGTATATAGATTCCTTTCACTTGTCCAGTTTGTATTTCCTATAGTGAGGATTTGTTTGGTGATACCTCAATCGTATGTACTGCTGTGATGGCTTAGTGGTTAACTACTGTGACTACAGTGTACGGGCTCCTTGGTTCAAGACCTGCTAAGGTTATTTATTTTGTTTCAATCCAGAATAGCAGCTGATTCATACAGAGTGCTTAAGGCACTTTTAAGCAATTGTAACTGGGTCTGCATGAAGGTAAGCAATGCTAACCTCCGGTTAAATATGCTTACAGAGAGTTAGCTTCAATATTGCTTAACCTGTGCATGAATCACTTACCCCCACGCAAACGGGCTTAAACCCACTTACTACTGCTTAAATATGCTCACTTCCACTTACTACTGCGTAACTATGCTTACTCTTGCTTACTAGTGGTTACACCCGCTTACCCCCGCATTAGTTTAGACAGTGATGTCTAATGGTTCTTGGGCAGGTAGTGGATTTGGCACCTGCATGGATTCATCATTCATTATACATTTTACCTTCCATTTGTATCCCTGATTCCTGTGTACACATACTGTATGGGGCACTTGTGATTATCTGTGGACTTTGCAACATTATGACAATGACACCTCACATCTGCATTTACTCCAGTACTCCAGTTCACAAATATATGTTATGTCGTAGGTTATGCAACAAAATAAATTGATCAAACATTGATTTGACATGGAAAATGGATTGTATTGGAGTGGGACTTGAGCCAGGAATAACTGCTCATAAGGCAAATGCGCTGCCCACTACACTATTGCTGTACTGCTTCATTTGCATATATCTTGCTTTTGATCCTCTTGTGCCATTTACGCTGCATTAACTGTAGCTAAGCAATGGGCAAACCCGCGCACCTATGGTTAAATCTGATGTTTCATAAAAAAAAAAAGTCTTCATATTTAAATGTTGTAACTATTGGTCTTGAACACTTTTGGGAATGTTGTTTAGGGTATGCAAACACCTATGAGTGGTCTCGCTCATTTTTACTCCTACACTGCTGTTCTTGATTGCAGGGGTGTGTATATTCTGAGAGCTCTGCTCTCAGACATGCCCCCTGCACGTACATGTTCCATGTCCGTTTAGGAGCTCAGGCAGTGCACCTCATTACAATGCATGGCACGCTGCTGTCCTACTCCTAAATGGCCGCTTCCATGCAGGATTAGTCTAGTCCTGCACAGAAGGATAGTGAATCCGGGTGAAACTCTTTACTAGCCAGAATAAATTATCTTGAGATCAGGACCCACAGGAACAACAATCATATTTTTGGTCTACCAGAAGGAACAGAAGGTAACAATGTGGTTGATTTCATGTATGCCTGGCTCCCTAAAACTTTAGATTTGCCTGAAGATCTCTGCTTTTATACAGAGAGAGCACACAGATCTCTGGTTAATCCTGTATCAAAGTCCAGTACTTCCCTGAGGTCCATCGTGGTTAAATTTATTTCATCTCAGGATAAAGAACTGATAGTCAAAACTGCCTGGGCTAAGTCACCAATTAAAGCATTAGGAAATATTATTCAGTTTAATAATGACTATTCAGCAACAGTGATGTCTAAAAGGAAACAATTATTTACCAAGCAAATAAAAGTACATGTACTGTTCCCGACCAGGCAGAAGATTTTCCTTTCTATTGGGGTTAAATTCTTCAACGATCTTGACTTGCATTATCATATCTACAAACTAACAACATTTTTGAACAAACAGAGAATATGGACTAGTCCATTATATCCTTAAAAAGCAAATAAAGACAAATGGAAATAAGACAAATGAGAAAAAGAATTATTTAAGGAGAAAATTTCCTTTTAAGAGGACACTTTCCTTTTCCCTTTTCTTTATTCATAAAGGAAATAACAAGCTGTCAAGGATTTTGTTTTCTTTTTATGTAAACAAGCTTAGTTTTACTTCTTTACATAGCTTTACCAGCAAAACATGAAATGCAACATGCTCAACACTAACATAAATAGGAATCAGAAAATCAACAAGCAGTCTACTAATGTAAGGTAATCAAATTCCTTTGCTTGTCTAATTTACAGATAATTAAGAATCACTTTCAATAATTAATGACAAAATAATATTAGTTTCCCTTAAATAAAGCATACAGCATTTATACTAGTATATGATCTGAAGGGTTGCATACAGAATTGCTTACTCAGGAACTAATGTATACTTTATACTTGAAGTAGAAAATAGCTGCAGTATAGCACATAGCTGAATTTAAAGTTGTTCAGTTCATATAAACTGCAGATACCTACTAAAGGGAAACACACACTATGAGTGACTTCTCATACTTTCTTGTTATAAAAAGGGAAAGACATTGACAGTGTTAAATTAAAACTGTTACTTAAATGGTATACTAGAAGGAATGAAAGATAAAAATATTCACCTAAGTGTGGAAGCAACTCAATGTAATCATTAACTACAGTAACATTAGAAAAGCTGTTTTACTAAAACTAATAGTAAAATCTAAACGCTGCTTGTCTTCCTAGTGCATAAATTTAGATACTATGTTACTGTTCTACTTAATAGAATGATTTATTATGTGCTGGCTTGGGAGGGGGTGATTGCAATTGCTATGGATGTGTATTTTGATCTTGTTTAACAGTGGAGAGATTGTGAAGTTTTAAATGGATTTGAAATAGTCTCTATATCTACAGATGAAATGGTCAGGTTCAATATGAAATATATTTAAGTTGTTGTGACTGATGGGCTGTCAGTATGTTAGGTGCTTCTGTGGTAGTTAGATATGAAGCCCCTCTCTCCATAGCGTGAACTTTTTTACTTCATTTAGAACACAATAAGCGTTCTCTAGTAAACAGCTAAAGTTCAGTTGGAATGCCTAAAACAAGAGAACAGAGCCGTTCATGTTCAGAGACTCTGACTGACAGGCAGCATTAGAAGGTTAATTTGAATAAAAGGCGGGTTCTTTTAAATATGCATTATCTGAAATTTCACTGCAACTATAGCTAGACATATGAACTGGCATTGAAAAAGGCAAGCAATTATAATGTTACACATACTGTAAAATATCATTGAATACATTTGTAAGTACATATATTTGAAGCAAGCATTTGAAGTTTGATTGTAGTTGTCAAGGAATGGTAAAATATATATATATATATATATATATATATATATATATATATATATATATATATATATAAAATGTTTAGAGCTTCATTATTAGAGGCTTGACACACATGATATGAATATGTTGTCAATACACTTGACAGCCTCAAGCATAAAGCAACAGAAGCAATAAACTGTATACTTGACAGAAATAACATAGTAGGCTTTAATTTACAATAATAAACCACAGAATATAAACAAATAATGAAATATTGTTTAAACATGGTAGAACAACTATTCATTTACTTTACTATAATCTTACAAAGAGGGAATAGAAGGGTCTGGAAGTACAGAACACATACCCCAGGATTTGATAAAATCTGTGTAGGCACAGTGTAAAGCCTGCATAGACTGTTACCCTGTCCATGTATATGGCTCCCCTTCAGCAGCTTGCCATGCATATTAATGATGGTGCATTGCTAGAGAGCCAAGGAATATGGGTATTGAATTGGTGTAGGGGGAGGTGTAGTGGTAACCAAGTCTGCAGATAAGGAAGTGACTCCCTAGACTGTCCTTTAGTGTTATGTTAATTTTTATTTTTTTTTTAATAAAAGAGCATGTTTGCGTGGCATAGTGCAGAGCACAGCAATGTTAAGTGGCACCCAGACAATGTCCAGACATCTAAAAATAGAAACTGGGTGTATTTAATTATTTATTTAAATGTATGTTTAAGATTATATGAGCGTGTTTGCAGGGTGCGGGGTGGTGCTCAGCACTGTTTATAGGTAACTCAGTGTTATATGTAAAGGTACACCAGATTCTGAATATCCATGTAGCTTAATGGGTAGAGTCATGGCCCCATGTGTAGCAGGTCAAGGGTTCGAATAATGGAAGGCAAATAAGTATTTCATTTTAAAACATAAATTTTGCAGATTAATTCAAAATATAGTTCTGCTGCACTCTGCTAAGCTCTGCTGATACCTGCTAAGACCTGCTATGCACCACATAAACATGATAATGGCAGCCAATGTTTATGCCCTGCTTGGCTGGTTTGTGCACTGCTATGCTGTTTTCATACATCTGCGTGGTGCTAAGCAACACAGTGCTTTTTTGAATGTTGCCCAATGACATGTAAGCGTGAGAAAACAGCCTATATTTAGCTCAGAAGGTGGGAATACAGCAGAATCCATTGGATTTCTTTCTCTATTTCTTGTGTTGGTGAAGGTGCACAGTGTTGGGACATTCTGGAGTCCAGGGTCATGGTTGGACCCCTAGTAAAAAAACATGGAGACCAGCTGCTACAGGGAGGATTCCAGGACTCAGAGTGCAAGGCAGAAGCCTGGGATAATCTGGCAAGGGAACTCACCAGTGTAACTGGTATCCCCCACACAGGTTAGAAGTGTCATCACTACCATGACAACCTGAAATAGAGAAATTTGGATCTCTTGGACACCTGTGTTCAAAAAGCTTGGGAAAAGAATTCCCCACAAGTATGTAAGTAATTTCTCCTCTGGTTCACCGATATCTAATCTGCATGTCTACAAAACTGGTATGCATAATGGTGTGCTTCTCTTCCAACAGCTGCAGAGGAGAGGCCTGGCCAGGTTGCGCCACGAGTATGGTGAGTACATATATATTATGCTAACGGTAGTGAAATAAGCAAGAAAGGGTAAAGCACTAACTTCATGACAGTATATTCAATAAAGTCTGTAGTGCAATAAATATGGAATTAGAGCTGCATTGCAAGCAATGAATAATGCCAACTGTTGTGCAATAAAAACATGAAACAATACCAGGAAATACATTAAAGTATATACAATAAAGTCTGTAGTGCGATAATTGTGGGATTAGGGTTGTTTTGAAATAAATAAATAATGCCAACTGTTCTGCAATAAAACATGAATCTATATCAATAACAACATGGAAAATGATGTAAACCAGGATTGTCTTGTTATAACCATTGCAGTAGAACTATATGGATTCAGGTGGTAAGGTAAGGTGCTGCTGTCAAGTATATCACTGTAATAGCTGTTAAATGCAAATCTAATGGCTGCTAATTATATTGTTTAACACATATAGTACCCTTCAAGGCTGTCTCTAGGCCAATATTGTTCACATAATGCTCTGTCATCCACAAACATCAGGTAAGCAAGCTATGTGGGAGAGACAGCCCATTCCATGATCTGACATTGTTTGATGCCTTCACAGATATTTCAACACACTAACAATAAAGTGTGTACTCCAGCACTGTTAGACTGATATATAGCATACCTACTATCTGTGTTATTCTTTTATGTCATGCATGCATGTTCTACTATCACTGTAGTCTAGTATAACACCATAGTGGTATGCCAGGTCCTATTTTTCCAGGTAAGCTCTAGGCAGAAATCGGTCAATCAGTAATCAGCAGTGATGTAGTAGCTTGGTTTGTTAAATGCTCTGTATCTAATATATTTTGCCACACACAGACCAGGGCTATAATCCAGTGATAGGTAGTACTAAATATTACAGTAGCCATCATGTAATGCTCAAAAAAGTCTCTCTCAACAGGAACTAGAAGTAAATTGATGAGGTAGCCCATATTATGAGTAGATAATTGTATGTTTAGATTTCCCAGACTGTTAAAATTATTAGCAAGAGTGTGAAAAATCAGCAATGTGTAGTCAGAAATAATATGTGTAATCCTGGTATGACTGTATACCTGGAGTATCTGTTAAAAGTTACTGCAGTCGCAGTCACTGCTATTGGGTTCTATTCCCATGACTGCCAATCAAGGCATGGCTGCTGTTTAGTGCCTGTACTATATGCGTACATGTCATTCAAGTGTCATAATTTCACATTATGTAATTAATAGATCATAATCCACTTGTTACAGAAATAGCATGCCAATGAGTACCTAGATTGCATAGTAACACCATTTCAGCCCACAAAATACCTTGGTAGTTATATAGGTCTACCTGATGTGCAAGTGTTCTGCGTAGGTGTGTACCCACAGTTGTTACCATTTGGTCCGTTGTGTCCCATGCATATAGTTTTAGAGGTATGTACATGCTACATTAGCTACAGGAGACTTGTACTCACCGTAAACATAAAGAAAATACAAACCCATAGAATAGACAGTAGTACTTTTGTCAAGGAAGTAAGCATCATTGTTACCAACAGACTGCTTTTCTCTCTCCACCCCTTATCTTCATTTATTTATTACTGTTATCCATTGGTTATGGTTTACTATTAACGTATGTTGTTACATTAACTATTTTGAGGCATGTTTTATTATTTATTATAATGGACACATATTAACATATCTTATTAAATTACCTATTTTGTTGGCCTTATGCTATAACTGTTACTGGCATGCTGTTATCCTGTTTGTTCTGTTATTGATTGTTGTGTTTCACATAATTTGCATTGATATGTAATTGTATTATTTTCAATGTTCTGCCATGCTGTTATTACTAACAATGTTTTTTTTAATAACTTACCTATACTTATTGTATACCTCCATTACCACACCCTGTCATGGTAGGCCAGTTCCCAGTGATCCACCTACTTTGCCTCAACTGGCTGTGGCACTGGGTCCTAGTACGCCTGGGACCCAGGGCTGTGGTGCCCCCTCTGCTGCTCCTCCTCCACCTATGGTGTCAGGTGGAACCGCCTCAGGGGACATGGCCTGGCCTTCTCCTGGGATTGGTGGCAGAGGGGCTGAAGTCACCCAGGATCAACTGCTGGTCATGGTGCACAGGACTGTTCACTGGAGCTATGAACGCCACCTGCACCAGATTGAGAGCACACTGGCTGACCTGGTGGGGCAAGCTTGCCCTGGTGCCCAGCCTCCAGCACAGCTACCCTTGGGGCAGTGAAGGCGCAGTGTTGACTGTCCCATGGGTGGGGACATGAGTCATGCTCACATCTGTGGACACATATGACTTGGTTCCATAACACCCTCCCCATCCAAGGTGTTCCCCCCATGTGTCACACACTGCCCCTGTCTGCTACCTAGACTGTCTTGTCTGTCTGCAAATGCATCCTCTCCTACTCAACTTACATCCCCATATGTACCTATGCCCCTTCAACTACATTCCACTCTAACCTTAAAAAAAATGGACACCTGTCCCCAAAAATATTGCCCCCATACATAGCTCTCCATGTCATACATGTGTCCCTGGACATCACTAATCTGGTCTAATTGGCTTTATAACACAGTTATGCTGTCCTCACCCTTCTTCCTGGGGTTTGGGAGTCCAAATTCATTTACAAAATCTGTCAAAATGCACAGCTATTGCTGTACAAGATGTGGATATGTATGGGTCTTTCATACACCATTCCTGCACATCTCTAATTGCCTTTCACTATGTTTTCCCCCCTCCTTGCACTCATTTCACCACTTTCCTATCACCCCCTTTTTATTTTCTTTATATTTTTAGCGCGGATTTCCGCAAAGCTAAGGGAAGTGGCATGCCGTGCCACTTTGTCTAGCTATGCTTAAGTTATCTTTAATGATTAAATGTGTTTATTAAATTATTTGACATGTACAAAATGAACAGCTCTGCCAGGTTTTGAAGCCGGGCCTCTCTCATTTAAAACTGACTGCATTAACCCACCAGGCCACACAGACATGAAGTAAGATAGGTATTTCCATCAACTGACACTTACAGTCATTAGGCATGTAAATGAATCAAAAGCTACTGGGAAAAATGGGAGTGTCCCTTGGACTCTGGTGCAATAATACACCAGTATACAGCCAAAGACATATTAATGGATGTAAGGGAGGCCTGTAATATCTGGTATATGTGCCCATTTATCAGCAACTACTGGAAAGTCACTTGCTAAGGCAGCAATGGCAAAGTACATGTACAACTGGGACCCTGGTGCAGAAATACAGCCATATAAAGCCATGCACATACTGACGGATGTAGAAATGTTTCCATAGCCTATTTAGATGCACATATATCTTGCAAATACATACATTTATGCAGTGACCAAGTAGCACAGTTTGTTAAATACTTTGCATGCAGTAAATTTTGCCCCACATAGGCCTGGGTTCAAATCCAGTTTTGTCTAGAAGTTCACCAAGAAGAGGCTAAATCCAAACAGCCACAGGAGATGAAAACAGAAACAGGTTTATTTAGTGTAAAGCGCTTTTTGTCGCTCAACATTTGAGCAACTTCTTCAGACATAATTACCTTGTCAAATTAACTATTTATAGTGCAATCAATTAAACAATCCAATCCAATTAAAAGTCCACTCTCATTTAAAGTGGTATAGTATTAAATAAGTACCAACTCGCACAAAATAAAATAATGTTGATGACATTAATGTATAGTAAGCAGATCTAACTACATTTTCTAGCTTATTGGAAATGTAATAAAAACATACAATCACATATAAGAAACATTTACTAAAACTATAATACTGTTGTATTAAATCAATTTATTTACCTATGTATAATTTTGCTAAAGACCTATCAACTTCATGTTTATTCTGTATGTATACTTAAAGTATTACTCCATGTAAAACTAAAACAGACACATAGATGACTATACTGAAAAATAAAACAACTGTATAGGTGCCTTATCTTTTTTGTTATATAGTGCACAAATAGATGCATGTTATTGTTTTGTATGGTATATTGTTTTGTTTCCATTTTAAGTCTACAGTGTCTCACTCTATTATAAGGTTTACATATAAAGTAAGAAGAAAATAAACCAAGAAAAAATGATAAAAAAAATAAAAATTTACCTGTTTTATTATTATTTAAAGACTTATGTTATGTATGTGTTTTATCCATACTATATATTTTTTATATATATTTTGTGTATTTTATATATTATGTAATTATAGCCTACCAGATATAAGATAAAAATTAACAAATGTATTGCAATACTAAAATACAACAATGTAGCTAATTCCAGCATATAAAGTTTTCAAGAAGTTATTAGCTCTAAAGAAAACATACACATATACATACATAAATAACTAACTAGTTTAAATAATTTCAAGTTTTAAATTTTTAATTTTGTGTATGAATGTTCTCTCTAAAATTTCCCCTCTTTTCCCCTCTTTTCATTTATTTTATTTTCTATCTAGGCTTCTTAGTTTCAACAAACAACTGATATTACAATGCTCGTTTAAACCTGGTTTTACAAAAGCGTTTGTCCTCCACTGCCATGTCAATTCTCGGTCTTCTAATAATAAATTATATGGGCCCCCTCTAATATTAGTTTGAATTTGATCAAATGCAATGAACTTAAAGTTATGGCGTGGGTTAGCTGAAATGTGTTTGAATAAGGCATTTTCTGTCTTGTTGTTTAGTATAGCATATGTATGTTCATAGACTCTTTCTTTAAAATGCCTTTCAGTCTTTCCAGTTCAATTACATTATTGTGAAGAGAGCAAGTAATAATTGAGTCATGCAATCCTAATCTGCACAGGTTACTGCTAGTTAATGAACTGCTGCCCACTTTGGCAAGTCAGAGGCCTGCAGGAAGGAACACACTCCACATATCCGTATAGCCTAACTATATTTAGCCTACTACTCTGTTGTTGGCACTGTTGCATAGCAAATGTACCTTAATCCCATGCCTCAATTGGACTGTACAGGATAACCTTACCCTGGCTCTACCATAATGACAGGGCTGACACAGCTGCCACAGTTACATGTACAGTTTGCTGTCCTCAAACACATCCACATTCCCCCTATGTGTGCTAGGCTGCAGAAACAGCTGCAGCTGGTAGCATACACAGCTGTATGTAAAGGTAGCTGCTACAGACCTACCATACCTCCCACTCCCCTAGAACATGGCATCCAGACACAGCCAGATGTAATGAGGGGGGATGCTAAAGCCCACAAGATAGGGACATGTGTAACGGTGTGCACCTACAAAGATAGTAGTTTGACAGTTGATAGATTAACAGCTATTGCATCAGCATGCATATTCTGATGAGTATGAAGTCTGACACTCAAGTGTGTCTCTGTCCTTACTGACTTCAACTCACAATGTTTGCCAGTAAACTGCCAGATGACCACTATGTCACTGGACACTGACCAAACATATGAGGTGTAACTGTGGATATACATCATAAATCTATACAGTTTGCAGTTATAATACCTACTCTCTGTGATACTGTACTGTCCACACCTCAGTGATGTCCATCTTTACAACTAAGAAAGAGGCTCAGGTCCACATGAAGGCCTTATATGTTGCACTGTGGTGGCAAGTCACTGGTCAATGGCATGCAATTCAGCTGTTTTGGCTGCAATTAGCAAATAAATATCACCCACAGATTGGTGCACAGGAAGTTACCTGCTAATGAGCAGTACCTTAAAAAGGCAAGCAGCTACTTATGGGGAGCAGCTCTGTATGAGACTTCACTCACACGAAAAGCAGATTTCAAAAACTATACCAGAAGCAAAGTTCAAAAAAGGAGTATTGCACTCCATCAGGTATGTAATAGATTTCTCCATATAACAGGGTGTGGGTGGGAGGATGGACGTATGAAGAATAGACATTATAGCAGTAAGTCTGTCTTAGATCTATGGTAATGATGTATCAGTGATGCTCTGCTGTCCTACACCTACAGGCATGCCTCTCAACTGTCCCTGATTTTTATTCACATCTCATCTCTGTCCCTGTCAATCCCTCCAATAAGGGTTGGCTGTTTTAGGAAAGGTAGTGGATTACACATAATACATTGTGACAATGTGTAAGGGTGTACACTCCTGCAACATGAAATGATTTACTGTAATTCAGCCTGTTCATTCAATCACTGTCTCACATACATAGTTCTAACACTGTAAAAGTGTCCCTGAATGTCCCTGATGTACTTTGACTGAGTATCTGTGTCTGCTGACATATGTCTCTGTTTGGTTGATGGCTATGCCTAACATACCTGTCAACCTCTTACGGCTTGATACCAGGACAAAGCCATAATTTATGGCAGGACAAAGGCCCAAACCCAGAGAAAGTGTTTACATATTTGTCAGAGATCAACATGTTTGTATGAAAATGACCCAAACTATGAGGCAAACATCTGTATAGTTGAGACGTATGATGCCTACAAGGAACATATACTACAACAGGGTTGCATTGTTTTCTGTCATTGTGGCACACTGGTGTTTCTGGACTGTCCCCATACAGTTGTAATAGCACACTGTTAATTATCTGGCAGTGACTATGACATATTAGTGGGAGTTTGCCCATAAGGGATGCACCACAGTGGGCTCCAGTGTTGGGTGTTGGAACATACAGCAGAATCTGTCATGGCACACAGGGTCATACCTCAGTATTGCTACTATCTGGGTGGTATCCACACATGTAGAGTCTTGCCAGACTGTGGGGTTTGACGTGTGAGGGAGCAGTGGATAGTCCAGGCCATTATAGGTGTGCTGGATCTGTACATACTGGATGCCCACGTATCTGGTCCTGTAATGTGTTCCCCTTTTGTTGTCTTTCAGGGATGATGCACCATCAAAGATATGCCACCTTCTCAGAGGCAGAGAATGACATGATACTCGATGAACTCAGACAGCATGATCTAATCTTGTTGTCCAGGGAGAGGCATAATCAGGAGCAGCGGGCAACTTTGTGGGCAGACCTTGTGTGGGATGTCAAGTCAAGCTGTCTGACAGAACATTACCTATTAGCAGGTCTGACACTGGGCCACAGTCATGCTGAATGCTGCTTGACGAAGGGCAGCTGATGTTGCCATGGATCATGCCACCACAGGCGGAGGGCCTGCAACAGAACATCCACTCACAGCCACAGAGGAATTCCTGGTGAATCTAGGAACACACAACAGCTCCCAAGCATCCATCACAACATACATCATGGTGGTGGGTGCCACAGTGTCCACAGCAGAGGAGTGTCCAGGTAAGCGTACTGTGTTCATCGGGTCTATATTATAACATCAAACACTTAAAACAGTGAACAATGTTTAATTGACCCTATTTAAGTGAAAGCTGAAAATGTTGACACCTCAGAACAGCGATTTATTTCCTAGGGAAAGAAATCTCTGTTCCAACCAAAAAAAAAAAAACAGAAAACAGTTCCAAACACATACACACTTACCTTAACCCTAATTTTAACCTCCACCAAAAAAGTAAACCGCTGAAAACACATATGCACTTAACTCAACCATACATCTAACACAAAAAAAAGTAAACAGTTTAAAACATATATGCACTTACCTTAACCCGCACCCTAACCCTAAGGTCAGTAACTGTTGCACATTTACATTCGGGAGCTATACTGGATAAAGGAATCTCTGAGACCACACTACAGTGCAGAACACAGCAAAGTAATGAAGCGGCCAAGTGACTTCTTTCCCAGGGAAAGAATTCGCTGAACAGCGACTTTGCTATTTTGCCTGTTCACTGTTTAGGGTTCGATGAAAACACATTTGACAAAATGCGTTTTCGTTATTATAATAGGAACCCATGTTCACCAGTGTAATACTGTATCAGAGACTGTGGCAGGCTGTACATACCTGTATATAGGTGTTAGGTCTATCTGCATTGGGGGGGGGAGTTAGGGTTTATGCACAGTTGTGCATGCATTCTCTGAATGTCAGCAATACAGCCTGTATCACAGTAGCCACTGTACATGTGGATATATGCTCATATTAGCTTGTAGTGCTGCAACATTTGGTGGTGCTGACAATACATTTCGCTCACATTTTCATAGGTCTATCAGGAGTGGCCTAAGTCCATGGTCCTGTACCTGGTAAGTGTGATACAGTTTTTTATGGATCATATATACCCTATGAAAGTTAAGGGCTGCCATATTGCCCTGTGTACAAATGTCATGTTTAGCCAGTGTAAAATATTTGTATGTTCTATTCTGGAACAGATAACTACAGGTCTTAGACTAGCTAGTCACAGGTGTGTATTTGAATGACCATCAACACATCTGCACTTATAGGTATGAGTAGCTACACAGCTTGGTATATATGAGGTAATTACTCCAAGATGCCTGTTCAAACACAAAAAGGAGTTGCTACATACCAGAGACAGTGACACTAGTACTGGCATATCATTCTCAAGATAGGTGTACTAGGTTTTATGTGTAGGTCTATCATGTATAGTATCATATTTCATACCTTACAGGCAGATTGTACTGGCAACTTTACCTGGATGTGGCTGACGTGCATGTTATAAAGGGCTTGACTTGTCTGTGTATATTGGTGTGAGGTTGTCTGTTGTGCATGGGAGTGGAGATGAGAAGATGTGTGACTGGTGATGCAGTTGTGGATCCTCAGTTGTATAAGTATGTGTGGATTACCACACATAAAAGTGCAGGTAGTAATATACTGCTTTTGTCTTGGTTTTCACAGGTGACCGGGGGATGGAGACTGTCCCTCTCACAACCTGATGTCAGTGTCTCATCAGACTCGATGATGGTGGCCATAGTGAGGCACAGGTGGGGTTGTTGGCCTCTTAATCTGTCCTAGAGGTTGACATCCCTCTTCTTCTCCCATTGTCACCGCACACAGTCAGCATGCCTACACATACTCAGTCCCAAGAGGCCACAGATATACCCCTTGGCCAAATTTTTGGACACTAGATTAAAAAGTTTGGTTAACCAAGATCCACGTTTGCCATGATTCGTGAGAATTTTTTACAAAAAAATGAATGATCTTCTCTTCAAAGACACATACACCTTTACCACTGTGGATGTCAAGGACTTGCATTCGGTCATTCCCCATGACTTAGGACTGGAATGGTTTTCTGAATTTTTGATGGAAAAGAATATCCCACAAGACCAAATTAGTGTTTATGTAAATTAATTGGAGATTTTGCTGAAAACTAATTTTGTTAAATTTTGAGATGATTTGTTCTTACAACAAGCAGGGGTGGCCATGGCTGCAGCATGTGGAGGTCTTTTTGCCAACATTATTATGATACAATGGGGGAAAAAGTTCTTATTTAACTCCTCTTTTTTTGCATCATTTAGATTCTACACATGCTTTTTTGAATGATATTTTCATTCTGTGGGATGGTGAAGCCCACAACATCTCTAATTTTTTGGCATATATTAATCAAATAACAGAGTTTCTTGTCTGCACCAGTGAGAGTAATGATGTGAACATAGCTTATCTGGATATATGGTTGGGCAAGGACAATAACAACAGAAGATTCACCTCCAAAATGTATATGAAACCAATGTATTCAAACAGTTTTCTCCATTTTGACAGTTTGCACCCTATAACACAGGAAATAGGCAGTGGTCAAGGGCCAGTTTGTGAGGGTAGCCTGAATGACCATAGAAGATACTGCCTTTTGGGGTGAGTGCATATTGCTGAAAAACATGTTTTTAAAACGTGGCTATCCTACAAAATTTGTAGACAACTTGATGCTAGAGGTGATCAATACATTTGAGTCTCATTATTTTGTGCCAATTCTGGGAGGCCCTTGTGTAGCCAACAATGGAAGTCAGGAAGTCCTAGATGGTGGGGATACTACATCAATGCCACCCATGGCTGATACCGCAAACACAAACACAGAGATCTTCAGGAATTCTTTTATTAAAACCTGTTTTACTGAAGGTCTCTCCCTAAAATCAATTATAGAAAAGAATTGGTGTCTTCTACAAGAGAATACCATTCATGATTATGTGGGGCTGGGTTCTCAAGTGGTGTTCAAAAGGGGCAGGAATTTGAAAGCAATATTGGAACATGGTCTAAACACCAATGTAAGCAAATTCTGAATTTATGGGGATGAAAGGTTGTGGTTGTTTCCACTACTGCCCCAGTATTGTGGTGTGCCATGAAATTGCTTTGAACAACCAGGTGGCTGCTATAAAAAACGTATTCAGTTGTTGTACAACAAAGGTGGTATATTGTGCACTGTATATGTTCTGCCCATGTTTTTACATAGGAAAAACAGACAGGAGACTGAGGGAGAGAATATATGAATATTTATATGAAATCAAAATGAGAAAAGAGACTAACACCCTCTACAAACAGATAAAATGTTACCCACACCACACGTTCAAATTTTGTATTTTGGAACAAATGCTTTCCAACAGTAATGAAAATCCATGGACTTTACTACTGGAAAAACGTAAATTATACTGGCAGCTGTGTTTGAATGCCAATAAATGGCCTGGACTCGAACATGTTTCAATAGCATGTTTGCTTAAGTTAAAAGCACTGAAAAGATGAGCCCTAAATACAAGGTATATTTTTACATACTTTTGTCTTCATTTTTCTGATTTTATAGGGAATACAGTTTATTATATATATACATATATATTTTTCTCTTGGTTGCAAATTTTGTCACTTGAATGGTGGCTATGTTAAGATGTTTCATTTCCTGGGGCTTGGTGGTCATGTGATTGAACACAAAAGTTATAAACTGTGTGTGTACTTCCAGCAATGTTTATCTGATGAAGTTCATGTATTTTTGTGAATGAAGGCACTTATCTCTCATAGTTTTAAACAAGTTTTTATTTCAAAAGGTTTTAGATTAAAGTTCTTCTGGATTTTACCTGTTTGTTACCAGTTTGTTTCCTTGGGCCTTCAAATTGTGTTTTAATCTGTATTTCTTCAGTTTGTTTTTTTGGTCTCATGAGACTCTGATGATGATGGTGGCCATAGTGAGGCACAGGTGGGGTTGTTGGAGGCTGAATCTGTCCCAAAGGTGTCACATCACAGGTCACTTTGTTTTATTTTTATTTTACATTTGTTGACCGGACTGGTCCAACTGGATATTGAGTCCATTTTCAGTGGAGGCCCGGGGAGAAAAGCTCCAAAATACATTCATTGATAAACAGAAATTACAGAGATAACACTTTAGTTAATGAGCATTTACAGTATCAAGTTCTTTCAAGTGCAAAAGTTAGGACTTAACATACTTACTAACAGTAAATTTACTTGTGGACTAAAAATTAGTAGGCAGAAAAGGTGGAAGTACTAGAACTAGATGGAAATGTTAGTCAGGGCTGATGCAGGGGCAGAGCCAGTGGGTTCTAATAAAAGTTTTGAGCTGGGTTTTAAAGCAGTGAGGCGAGGAGATGGAAGAGAGATTGTCAGGAAGAGAGTTCCAGGATTTTCCAATAGTGTTAGAGAACAAGGAGCTACCTGCCAAGTTGTTGGCTTTACAAGTTGCTATGAGACGTTTGTTAGAAGAGCGTAGGCTTTTGAGGTTGCAGTAAAGAGTTATAAGGGAAGTGAGTATAGGGGTATTAGTGGGATTGTACAGAATTTTTGGGGGCTAAGGAGAGTTGATGAAACAAGATCAGATTTTGCAATTCTAGCCATCTTAATTCCTTTAAGTTTTGCAATGGTGAGTTCTGAAAGTAGAACCAGAGGCAAATCTGGCGATACTATTATAGGTAGCAGACAGTTTCTTGAGGTTAGATTTGGAGAGGTTAGTATAAATAGGTGAGGCATAAAGGAGGATTGAAACTAGATGGGAGTGGGCAATGGAGGTTCTGGCCAGTGGAGTAAGGAATGGTTTTATTCTATAAAGGGAGTCTAGTTTTCTGTTGATTTGTTTTATAGTGTTATTTATGTGAGAATCAAAGGATAGGTTGATATCTATTTCAACTCCCAGGAGCCTAGTGGAGGGGTCTGGAGATATACTGGTGCCATTATTAGAGAGGACAGAGAAGTTGAAAGGAGGGGACTTGCGGGTGAGGGAGAAAAGTAACAATTTGTTTTTTTTTTTAGGGTTAAAATTAGACTGTTTAAGGAGCCAGGTTTCAGTGATTAGAAACGTCTGCTTGGTGATAGAGTGTAGTTCAGAGGTAGATGAGGCAGAACAGATCAGAGTAGAATCATCAGCATATTGTATACAGGTAGCTAAGGGAATACTAGTTTGCAGATCATTAATAAAAATAGAAAACAGAAGGGGGCCAAGAATAGAGCCTTGGGGAACTCCTAAGGAAATGGAGAGGTGGTTGGATAAGCTATTTTGCCAGAGTATTGCCTGCTGTCTATTTTGAAGGTAGGAGTGGAACCAATTTATGGAGTAGAGTCTAAGGCTAATGTTTTCAGTAAATTTATTAGAATCTGGTGATTGACCATATTGAAGGCTTTGGATAGGTCAATGAAGAGAGCAGAGGTGAGGATATTATTGTTTCGATTTTTGTTGATGCAATCAGTGAAGGAAAGGAGGGCAGAAGTGGTGCTATGGAAGGGTCTGAAACCATGCTGACAGTTGGATAGGAGGTTGTTATTTAACAGGTTGTTAAGAAGCTGTTGTGGATACATTTTTCCATTATTTTAGCAAGGGGGAGAGAAGGGCTATGGGTCGGTAGTTAGAAAGCTCTATTCAGTCACCACCTTTATGTAGGGGAATAATATGTGAGATTTTCCAGATTGAGGGAAATTAGCCTTTGGTAATGGTTCTGTTAATCAGAATGGAAAGAGAGCAGATGAGGGATGTGGGTATAGGTTGCAGTTGTAATGGGGGAATAGAACTGGAAGGGGAGGTGGACTGAGAAGATATATCAGGGGATAGTTCCTTAGATAGAGACTGGACAGTTTCAGTGAAGAATGTATTAAAGGCATCAGCTGTTTGTTTTGGGTTGTTATGGGAAGAGTTTAAGGGGTGTGGGGTGTCGGAGTGGCCAGGTTTTAAGCATCTATTAATCCCTGCCCAAAACTTTTGTGGGTTTAGCTGGTTAGTTTGTTGTAGGTGGCAGTAGTAGTTTCTTTTGTCTAGAAGTACAGCTTTTTTTGTAATGTTTCTTATTTGTCTAAATTTAAGATGGTCGCTGGGATCTTTGGTGCTATGGTATTTGGTCCAAAGCTTATTTTTCATAATTATTTTATGCCGTGTGTCTTTTGAGAGCCAAGGGGCTTGTGTTGAGTGAATTCTAACAGATCTTAAAGGGGCATGGAAGTCTAGTATAGATGAGAATTTTGAGTCGAAGTATGCAACAGCATTGTCTAGTGGCAGAAGTTTAAGTTGAGACCAATTTGTAGTTAGTAGTTCAGCAAGGAAGGATTCAGGGTTAAAGTTTCTATTTATTCTGATTTGTTTTATTTAGTAAGGTGGGGGGTAGCGCTTTTATGTCTTATTAAATAGATGAGGGCATGGTCACTTAAATCGTCAGGTAGAGTTTCTACTATGTAATTTTGGTTGTGATGTTAATCATAATCCAATCCAATATGCTTTCTTTGTTGTTAGATTTGTTTGTTCTGGTAGGGGTGTTGATGGTTTGTGAGAAGCCATGGAGATTTAGGAGGGAGGGTGGGACTCCTGAGGAGCAGGTTTTCCAGTCTATATTGACATCACCTAGTAGTATGGTTTCTTGTAGGTATGTAATAGAGAGCCAATTAAGAATTTCTTCTAGGGTGTTACTATTATTTCCAGGAGGAAGATAGGTGCAAATAATATTAACAGATTTGTAGGTATTAAGGTGTAGTTTAGAGATAAGGATTTCAGAGTTGCTAACAGAGGGAGGTTTTTCATGGATAGCAGTAATTTGCATGCCTGTTTTATACAGAATTGCTATACCACCACCTTTTTTGGATTTACGGTCTAGTCTTAAAATGTTGTAACCTGGGGGAGTAATTTCACTGTCTTGGATTGTTGGTTTTAATCAAGTTTCAGTCAGGCAAAAGATGTCAAATGAGTGAATATCAAGCAGAGCATGGAGCTGGGCAATTTTATTATTAATACTGCGGATGTTTAGGTGAGCTATAGAGAGAGAGTTAGGGGGTATGGTTGGAAAGGTAGAGCAGGAGGGTGGAGAGAGTAGGGGATTTGTAGTAGGAGTGTTGTTTGGGCCAGGGTTGGGATGAATGTCGCCTGCTATGAGTGAGAGAAGTAGTCTCATTTTGGTGTAAGAGGGTTTGGAGTAGAAGTAAGATGTTTTTCTATATGGCTGGTTATTGTAGGTAATATGGAACTTACTATGAAATCTTGGTAGAAGGTAGCTAGGAGAAGAGATGTAGTTTGTGAATGGTTGGAATGTGATTTGGGAAGGTTGGCTAGTGTATTCAGTGAAAGAGTGTTTGTCTTTCAGGGTAAGTTGTTCATATGATGTCAGAAGGTAAGATAGCATAAGGAAAGGAAGAAGTGAGGAAAGGAGTATATGATTTATATTATTAGAGCTTAGTAGTGGAGGCATGGTGATAGGGATGTGTCCGAAGGCAATTAAAAGGATAGCAAATAAATGGTGGGGAGGAAGAGAGGGAGTGATGGAAAAAATAGAGTATGTGTTCTAGTAGACAAGGCTAGGTATTGGATGGGTAGGACGGTGGAGTACTGTGTGATAGGAGAGCTAAGAAGGGGGAGTGGTCAGAGAAGTATAAGTTTAGGACCCCTGGGGGTGTGTGGGAATTGGGGGTAGGGAGGGGAGCAGAGTGAGCCCACAGGGTGAACAGAGCGGGTTAGAGCAAGTAAAGGATGATAATCTAAGAGACAATCAGTAAGCTACAGGGTTTAGAGGAGCTCTTGGACAGTTCCAGGTGAGAGGGTAGTGATTCTACAAGAATCTGTTTACAGGGGATAGAGGTGAGGGGAAAGGGAGATAGGGTGATAAGAGGTAGGTACAAGATCAGTCAGATGTACGACAGGGAGAGTAGAAAAAGAGATGAGAGAAGTAAAAAGTAGTGAGGGGTTGGAAACTAGAGAAGGGAAAGATAAGACAAGTGAGTAAAGGGGGCCACCCAGTGAACAAAGTTAGAAATTAGAGTTGGCACTTGGTGCATATTTTGGGCCATCATGGAGGCACAAGCACATTCTGAATGCAACACCAGATGGATGCTTAGGTTTATGGACAGAGCACAGTCTGGCATCCATGACTGCCTCCACCACATTGGGGACACCCTGGAATGGTTCACTGATGCAGTGCACAGATGGTATGCTGAGACAGTGTCTGTCTTGGATCGCACATTGTCTGCGCAGGAACATCTGGTTTTAGGTGGGCTTCAGACACCTGGACTTAGGGCAGTAACACCATCTGCTGTGAGTCCATGTGACCATGCATACCCATGCTCCCATAGTGGCAGTACCTTCAGTGCTACAGAGGGAAGTGTGCTGTACACACCATGAAGTGGCAGGCCATGGGCATGTGGTCTTGGGTGGTCCCATGGGAGATAAAGCCCCAGGATTTTGCAGTCCCCTTCAGGTACTAGCACTCCATCTGACCTTGGGCATGGTGGTGCCAGTGCTACGTCTGGCAGAGTCATTTTCCTTGTTCATGACTGGAGACAGTGAACTGTCCACACTGTCATATACAGTCCACAGCTGTCCAACATACACATGTGTAGGGCTAGCACTGGGCTTGAATGTGTACATGTACACATTCAAACACCACTGTCATATGCAGGTCACCTACAGACATACACAGCACATCTCCATGGCCCATCTAGGCCTCCAGCACCCCCACACTACACCCTGTGCATGTGATGATCACTGTATCACACCCCTGCCATCCATGCCATTGATGTCGGGCAATGTTATGTGTCTGATGCACAGTGTGTCTATATCACTTGACATGTACTTGTGTAGTGCAGTATTGTTATGCCATGCCACTTTTTGTGGGCTACTATAAGTACTGTATGCTGGCAAGTGTCATGAATACGCAGCACACTTTGTGTATCTTTGTTGCATGATCTTGGACTGGTGGTAGTGTGTCAGAATGATATTTGTATCACAGACCTGTGTATGTTTCTGTTCCAGGAGTCTGAGGGGATACACTAAGGACACATCGGTAGTACAGTGACACAGGATGGCATGGCAGCACAGCAGAAATATGACATCAGCAAGGTATGGCAGTATATATGAATGACACCCTAGATGCATATTTGTCGAACAGTCTATCAGGGACAATGGGGGCAGTCAGTGTATTCATACATTCATAGTTTGTGATGAGGTCTGCTACCCTGGCCACATGTCACCTGGGTAATCTGAACTTACAAATCTAGAAAGTGTGATGATGGCTTTGACACATCTACAAATATCCTGTGTCCGGTTCAGACGGGTGGTGGACATGGTTATGATAATGTATAGGAGGGTGATTTAGGGCTAGCAGCTAGTCACAAGGCCAAAAAGTGCATGACCATTGCACAGGGATAGCCCATAAGGCCATGTCTGTACTGATGGACAGGGTTATAGTTACACACACACACACACACACACACACACACACACACACACACTTGGCTGATGTGCGATTATATCCCCTACCTGTCTACTATTACACACTATCACTCACAGTACTTATCACACTTATCTGCACCACAGAGTTTATCTGACATTATAGTATCAGCCAGCACTCTTAAGGTGGATAACATCAGCAGGCCTTGGAATGGGGGGCAATGTAGAGGCCAGCAGCTAGTCACAGAGCCATAAAATGCATAACCATTGCACAAAGATAGCCCATAGGGGCTGTCCCTAGTGCTGCATGGGGATATATTCACAAACACATGCAGAATTGGCTGATGTGAGATCAGAATCCCGCCTATCTACTGTTATACACTACAGCTTGCATTACATATCACATGCAGCACGGAGTACATCTGTTGCAAATGTGATTGCAGGTACAGTACTTGTGGAATATACAAATTAACCCTGTGTTAGACAGCATTTTTGGCCTGCAGTGTGATATTGCTTGTTACTGTTATTATATCTAGTGTCCCCAGAGTGGGGTACCTGTTACTATCCCTGCTATGTGTGTACAGTTAGCAGTATGGCTATATGTGACTGGTTGCAGTTAGATAGGCACACACGCAGCCAGGAAGAAGATGGCCTGCCTATAGCATGCATTGAACCATTGTACAGTACTACACCTGCTCACCTGTGTCTGTCTATAAGGTGATATTTCACAGTCACAGGGGTCTGTGGTTGAGCAGATTATGTACTGTCACAGTCTTGGTTTGGTTCCTTTGGGCAACATTTTTGATGTGTGAGTGCAGATAACCTCAGCATTCTGAGGGTGTGTGGGGAAATCCATACATCTCCACATTTTTATATATATATATATATATATATATATATAGAGAGAGAGAGAGAGAGAGAGAGATGTGTGTTTAACAGGGATGTCTCTATAAATGTTTCTGTGTGTATACATTATATATATGACATCTGTTGATATATGTAGAAATTCTATGTATCGTTGTAATATATATAGCTCTCTCTCTCTCTCTCTATATATATATATATATATATATATATATATATATATATATACATATCAGTATTATATGTATATGGGGTACATACTGATCAATACCATTGGCATGTGGTAGGAGGATAGGGTCAGTCAAATATGTAGAGGTAGCTGTCTATATGTACAGATGTATTACCACATAGCAGGTCCTTGTGAGGAAGAGACAACAGAATTGCCCTCAAGTTGGCTAAATGTAAGAGCATGCCCAGTGGGACTGTCAGTACTTACAAGGTGACTCCAGGCCAGAGCTACCTGCACTCCAGGCAGGGAATTTGTGTGCTACAGACATTGACAGCTGCACCTGTTTCCACAGTACAGCACTTCCCTGACATTGTCCATTGCATTCCCAGACTGAGTGCTGTAATTAATATGTAGAACAAATGTTTAGGACACGTAAAAGGCAGAAATACTGTCAGTATTACAAACGACCATTCGGTCACGCATGTAAATATGAATACACCACAGTCTCTCAGTGCGATTCAAGCAAGTAAAACAATTCACTGTAGGCTTCTAGATTGCAACTGTTTAGACACCTATAGATGCAGGCTAACCCATCTTGATTGGGAATAGCGGTAAAGAGGGATTGAACGTCCAGCGTTACCAATAGTCCCCTTTGACCCTCTTTAGTATTAGATATTTTCTCATACAGCATAATCAGAAATTGTTTGGTATCTTTCAATATATGTTGGTATTTATTAACTATTGGTCTTAACAAATATTCTAAATATAAAGAGATGGGTTCCGTAACCCAACCTCTCCCAGCCACAATCGGTCTCATTGGGGGGGTCCATTGCATGTTTATGAATCTTGGGAGTGCCTTGGATACAAGGTATGGTTGGGCTATCAACAGAGAAATACTTAAAAAGTTCTTCATTAATTTTGCCTTCATTTAACAAAATATTTAGCCTATCTGTAACACTGGCAATTACTATATTAACTACACGACTGTTGATCTTTTCATAAAAATTTTTATCATTTAACATCATACACATCTTGTGTCTATAGTAGTCCATGTCCATAATTACTATTGGGCCCCCCTTATCAGCTGGTCTAATCATGATACTTTTGTCATTTCTTAATCTGGTCAAAGCTTTCCTTTGTGCTGGGTTGAGGTTTCCCGCCCATCTCTTACACTTATTAATTTTTTCATTTTTGTGTAATTCTTCTTCTACTAATTTCGAAAAAGCTTCAATTAGCGGATGGTTAATAGGAACATATGTACTAGGTTTTCTAAATTGATGTTGTTCAGCTATCTCACTACGGAAATCAACCTTTATTTGTAAGTTTCGAACAAACGTTTTAAGGTCCAACACATTATCTGTTATATCACTCTTAGTAGAAGGAATGAATGTCAAACCCTTTTCTAGTACATAACGTTCATCCAAACATAATTCTCTTTTACAGATATTTCAAATCAGGGATTCTTGTTCCCTTGCCAAATCTTTTTTAAAGTAGGTCCTGTTTGTATAGGGTCTGCTGGCCTCTTTTTCTGTCGCCCTCTGCTCATAGACCGCTCCCTTCCCACTCCCCCACCCCTCCATTTGTTGGCAATGGGGAAAGGAGCCGGGTAATTAAATTAATTTGTGGTTACTGCATCTGTATTTAAACTAGTTGTTTTCCTACTCTTCTCATTCTTATCTCTATTTACATTACCATCAGTAGTCTCAATATGTTCACAAATATCTATTCGAGTGTTTGCCTCTTCAAACACTGAAATGTTATGTATACTGCCAACGGGAGATGCACAATGTTCATTAACGCCATCATGGTGTATCATGGCTGTTGTAACAACAACATTCCCTTTCCTGCCTTTGTGTCCTTTACTTTCATTTTTACTAGATCTATCTTCATTACTGGCTGATTTACTATTAGGGTCATCATTCATTTGATCAAGAAAAAACATATCATTACGTTTCTTTACCACATTCTACACTTTAGGCCAAGTGAAGACATTGCCCCTTTTAAAATCATCTGTATCCCTCTTAATCTTATCACACTTTTGTTGCAATAACTTTTTCTCAAAGACAAACACATTGTCCAGCAATTTATCAATAAAGACATCTAATACATGTTTAGGAAATATACTATACATGCTTAGTTGCTGTTTCTGAATTCATTCTCTCAATGAAACCTCTTGTGGCAAAAAATACCTATTTAATAACTCCATATACTTAATACTCGTTTCTAAATTAATTTTTTGCCACATACACAATAAATCTGCATAGACAGTTCCTGTAGTGGGCATTTTTAAAATTCTTAAGCCCCTAGGAACAATTTTACATGTGATACACACTTCAAAGTGTTGTCGCTGCAACTGGAGGCGTTTTAATTTCATAAAGTCCCCCTCCATTTCTTGTAAAAGGGTCGCCAGTCCTTGATAATCCATTTCAGCTGATCCGTTGTCATTCACATCAACCGGAACGCTGTAGCAAAGTAGGGGATTAATCTCGCCTGCCACAGCATTCTCGAACCTCGTTTTACCATTTTGTGAAGCTTCGGTTTGATTCCGCTGTATTTCCGGTGTATACGGAAGTTCAATAGGTATATCGTTCAAAGATTTTTCTGCCATGAGTGTTTGTGAGCAAAAACGATAAATAAAATAGATGCAGACAAAGTTAAGCTCACACTCACACTCTTCTGTGCCCTTAAAAAATGAATAAAAATGAAGAACAAATGGTTAGGACACGTAGAAGGCAGAAATACTGTCAGTATTACAAACGACCATTCGGTCACGCACGTAAATATGAATACACCACAGTCTCTCAGTGTGATGCAAGCAAGTAAAACAATTCACTGTAGGCTGCTAGATTGCAACTGTTTACTAAAAGTTTCTGTTGCCAATTCCTCTCCATGGAACAATAGCTTGCTAAAAAAACCCAAAACAAGGGACCAAGCATTCTGCAGAGTTAGATAATTTTATTAAATCCACACGGCAAGCGCTTTCAACTTTTGGTCTTCTTCAGGCCGATAACTACAGAATAAATTAATTGTATTTATATAGAACAGAATCATTACAATCATTGATGTCACATCCTGTTCATTCTCATTTATAAAAAACAATTTACCTCATATGGAAAGCTATTGGCACGTATGTTTCATAAAAAACGCTATAAAAACAAATGCATTACGTCTGTGCAGATATAAATTCTGCATATCTATTTAAAATTTCAAACCTTTATATCATATTAGTTTTTATATAAATTTTTTAAAAATATATTTATATATGTATGTATAAAAACATTGTAAAATACATTTAAATATAACAATGATGAAATGAGTATGAAGTGCATGAATTAATAAATCCTTGCACAACCATAACAATATTATAAATACTCTAAAATGTCCTATACGTTCAGTATATACAAATCTTGTGTATTACATATATATAACATGAATTGAACATATCCAAACTCCGTAAACACGGAAGTTTGGAAGTGAAATTCAGGTAATTACATAAAAAACATTATAATGACAACATCAATTTCATAACTTAATATACTACACATTAAGTGCCTAACTACAGTGTCACAAAGGATACTTAGACTAATAAATATACATATAGAAAATAGAATAAAATTAAATAGACTTTTCACTAAAAATATTTTATTATTGGCAGTATACATAACATTTCAGTGTTTGAAGAGGCAAACACTCGAATAGATATTTGTGAACATATTGAGACTACTGATGGTAATGTAAATAGAGATAAGAATGAGAAGAGTAGGAAAACAACTAGTTTAAATACAGATGCAGTAACCACAAATTAATTTAATTACCCGGCTCCTTTCCCCATTGCCAACAAATGGAGGGGTGGGGGAGTGGGGAGGGAGCGGTCTATGAGCAGAGGGCGACAGAAAAAGAGGCCAGCAGACCCTATACAAACAGGACCTACTTTAAAAATGATTTGGCAAGGGAACAAGAATCCCTGATTTGGAATATCTCTAAAAGAGAATTATGTTTGGATGAACGTTATGTACTAGAAAAGGGTTTGACATTCATTCCTTCTACTAAGAGTGATATAACAGATAATGTGTTGGACCTTAAAACGTTTGTTCGAAACTTACAAATAAAGGTTGATTTCCATAGTGAGATAGTTGAACAACATCAATTTAGAAAACCTAGTACATATGTTCCTATTAACCATCCACTAATTGAAGCTTTTTCGAAATTAGTAGAAGAAGAATTACACAAAAATGAAAAAATTAATAAGTGTAAGAGACGGGCGGGAAACCTCAACCCAGCACAAAGGAAAGCTTTGACCAGATTAAGAAATGACAAAAGTATCATGATTAGACCAGCTGATAAGGGGGGCCCAATAGTAATTATGGACATGGACTACTATAGACACAAGATGTGTATGATGTTAAATGATAAAAATTTTTTATGAAAAGATCAACAGTCGTGTAGTTAATATAGTAATTGCCAGTGTTACAGATAGGCTAAATATTTTGTTAAATGAAGGCAAAATTAATGAAGAACTTTTTAAGTATTTCTCTGTTGATAGCCCAACCATACCTTGTATCCAAGGTACTCCCAAGATTCATAAACATGCAACGGACCCCCCAATGAGACCGATTGTGGCTGGGAGAGGTTAGGTTATGGAACCCATCTCTTTATATTTAGAATATTTGTTAAGACCAATAGTTAATAAATGCCAACATATATTGAAAGATACCAAACAATTTCTGATTATGCTGTATGAGAAAACATCTAATACTAAAGAGGGTCAAAGGGGACTATTGGTAACGCTGGATGTTCAATCCCTCTTTACCGCTATTCCCAATCAAGATGGGTTAGCCTGCATCTATAGGTGTCTAGAAAGGGATGGCACATTTTCAAGTAGTAAGATAGAAGTTATTTGTGAACTTATGGATATTATACTCATGAATAATCTGTTTACTTTTAATGGCCAGTCGTATGTTCAGAGGGATGGCGTGGCTATGGGCACTTCGTGTGCCAATAGCTACGCCAACCTGGTTATGGCCGATTGGGAGGAGAGATTCCTCTTTCAGACTTCTGAATTTCAGCAGAATGTCTCATTCTACACTCGGTTTGTGGATGACCTCTTCCTGATTTGGAAGGGTGATGAAGGAGAACTTGTGAAGTTTCATGCTAAAATTAATGCAGAAACTCAATATTTAAAATTTACAATGGTTCAGTCTAGAGAAATTATACCTTACCTAGACGTATATATTGAAAGATTACAGGATGGCTGTCTGAATACGGGTGTTTATAGAAAGATTTGTTACAGTAATAATTTCCTCCACCGTAGTAGTATGCACCCAGAACATATCTTTAGTAATATTGTTAAAGGCCAAGCGATGAGGGTTTCTCGCTTGAATTCAAACCAATTAGGGTTTGAACAAGATATTAATGAATTGAAAATAAAATTTTTAAATAAATCTTATACCTCTGATGAGATTGATGCTAGTCTTAGTGAAATTGGAGAGTTGAGACAAGGTAGAGCCTATCCATATTTTGCACAAACAAATCATGAGCTTGTTACAACAGATAAGGTCATTATGAAGGATACCGAGATTAGAATACCAATATATTATACACAAGATGTGAAAAGTGTTAGATATGCATATAGAAAATATTGCGATATTCTTCTAACAGATCCCATAGTTTCCAATATTATAGGTAGTATTCCCAGATTTACTTATAAAAATAAGCTTAATTTGCAGAGAATGCTGTGTGGTCCAAATAGGGCCGATTATACAGCAAACCCTGGGGTGAACAGTCTTACCACCAAAAAATGTAATAGATGTAATTACTGTAAGTTCATAAAAGAGTCCAATACTTTTATACATCCTATTACTGGACAAGAATTCACATTTACAACAGCAGCTACATGTGAGACTGAACATGTGGTATATTTAGCAACCTGTACATGCTGTACTGCATTCTACATAGGGAAGACGGACCGCAAACTTAAGGACAGGATTTGGGAACATCTGTATAAAATAAGAGTGGCCTCCCTATGTAATGCATTGTCAAAACATGTGAATGGTACATCACAAGAACATACTTTTAAGTTTCAAGTAATTCAGGTTAATCAACCTACTATTACTGGGAAGACAATACT
>NC_056746.1:694645380-694778796 GCF_019279795.1 Protopterus annectens
AATAAAATTGGCATACGCATTATATAGTTGATGAATAATCACAGTGATTGGTTAATTGATAAATTAAAGCAGAACGAACTACATTAGGTGGGACTTGGAAAATCCTCATATCTTATACAGCACAATAAAATGCAATAAGTCCCATAATAAACATTGCTGTATATGAGAATTCCACTAATATGAACACTACTAAATAAGGCAATACTCATTCAACAAAATATTAACCATGTTAAAATACATTCATTAATAACATAATAATTAAAAATAGCCTTCTTGTCAAAAAAGACTAGTTTAAAAATCAGACACAAAAAATGTATTTTACAATAAGACATTATCATAGTCATAAGCACAATAAAAGTACTATGATTGTCTTAGAAAACACTATAATAGTGGAATAAAAATGTATAGGTAACTATTATGTATATCAAATATATCTGTATGTGTGTGTATATGTAGATATATAAAAAATTACTCATTATACATTAAATATCTGTACATATTTATATATAAAATTAATATATATACAGCAACATGTGTAAATATATATAAATATAAATAATGTACAATAAATATTAAATATATGTAAATGGATAAAATGAATGAATACATAATACTGTGTGTGTATATAAATAAATAAATAAATATGAACTATGATTAAATAAATGTTGTATTTTAAATATGTATATATATATATACACAATATAATAAATGAATGGTGTTAAAAGAGTATCAAATATCAAATATATATTAAATATATATTATATTTTGATAATATTAATAATAATGTTAATAAAAAGATATTAATAAAACTTCATGAAAATTCATAAAATTCAAAGCTTAATATGCCTACGTTTCTTCAAATATGGTTTGATGGATGCCCTCTCATTTAGTCTATGACCTTTGTCAGCCCTGAGCATAGTAATCCATCTACTCTCTCTGTCTTCTGTATGATTCATTATATCTCCTCCTCTTATATTTACATTAATTTTCTCTAGCACCCTAACCCTAAACTTATGTTCAGAATTTGTATGTATCACATGCTTGGCTAAGGCATTCTGTATATTTCCTTTCTTTATATTATAACAATGTTCCCTTATCCTGTCACGCAAAGCCCTGTTGGTCTTTCCAACATAGAAACAGGAACATAATTCACACACAGCAAGATATACAACATCTGAAGTCATACAGTCAGCATTAACTTGAGTATAAATCTCCCTATGCGTATCGGGATGTATGAATATAATGCTTGTATCTATCAATGGACAAAAACTACAATGCCCACAGGCTTTCGTATAATAATTATCATTCAAACACATATCTTTCTTGGATGGATAGCATAATAATCTTTTGAGATTCTTTTTATTCCTATATGTAAAAGATGGAGTTCTACCTACAATGGTTGTTAATACCTCGTCAGCTTGTAATATATTCCAATTTTTAGTAATAATGTTTCTAACCTGTTTATTATCTGCTGTATATGAAGTCAGAAACTTGGTAGTAACTTCAGATGTGACTTTAACATCACTGGTCATCTGAGGTTGAAGCCCAAAATATGGGGTACCTGTTGTTGAACGCAAAGTTAATGCATTATTCATTTGTCTGTTAACTTCATCAGATTTATAACCTCTCTCAGCAAATTTCTCTTTAGGATCATTCAAATCTGTTAGAAAACCTTTATCGTTTGAGTTAAGCCTAGACATTCTTAGAGTCTGCCCTTTCATTATATTGTTAAATACGTGCCTAGGATGCATGCTAGTTCTGAATAGTAGTGTGTTCCTATAGCATGGTTTTCTAAAAATTCCTGTATTAAACATACCACAATTCAGTTTCTCTACATATAAGTCTAAAAATTCAATCTTCATTTGTGAATAATTCATCGTGAACTTTAAACATGGTGTTATGTTATTCATAATTATAGTGAAGGTGTTTAGTTCATCTATACTACCATTCCATAAAATAAAAACATCATCCACAAAACGTCTATAAAATTGTACATATTTCTTATACATGGGTTCTTCAAACAACAAAAGTTCTTCCCAATAAGCTAGGAACATATTGGCGTAGCTATTTGCACATGGAGTGCCCATAGCTACGCCATCTAATTGTTGATAAATATTGTCATTGAAAATAAAAATATTATTCTCTAGAACTAGTTCAAGAAAATGTACTAATAGATCAATCAATGTATTGCTATATGTACTATGTTTCAAAAGATAATTATTAACATAGGTTAGACCAAGTTCGTTTGGGATAACAGTGAATAATGATTGGATATCAAAAGTAACTAGAATTAAATGACGCCATACTTTGCTGTACAGGCCCAGAGCTTCAAGTAGTACTGCAGTACACACAGGATTTGGATTCAACATCGGTACCAATCTATAATCATAGATGTACTGCTTTAGCCTCCAATGACACACCCTAGTTAAAACCAAGGGACTTAATCACACTGTAAGCAATAGAACTTGTTCTGCCTAGGAACAGACTACAGAGCTTTTGCTAGGATCAAAGCAAGAACCCATAATACCATGACATAAACAGTTTCCCACTAAGCAATCCCACAGATACATATATTTGATGTATTCACAAGCATATTGACCATCACAGTCAGTCAACAGTACAAATAATCTATTGCAACAAGTAGATGTAGGTGTGTATGAGCATATATAACTATATATATATATATATATATATATATATATATATATATATATATATATACATATACACATCCATTGGTCTACATATACATATATATGTAGGCACATATACATTTCATCTTTCATAGTGAGAATATCAATTATACAAAGGATGTAAGGTGTACAGTAATGTAATAAAATCACACAGTCTTGGGATAAATGCAGTGAAGGTGTTGACAGCCCAGGTAGCTTTAGCAGGCCTTACTGGCTTCAACATTGCAAACTGAACAAACCACCCACAGTGTTTAACCACCACATGTCACATACCAGCACTGTATGCTGTCTTGTTTGTCACACACTAAAACCTACATACAAATATGCACATACTAACCTTCACCAACATATATATCTCCACCCTTCACAAACAGTTACAATATGTCCCTTGCTCTATGGACATATACAGATGTGAATATATGTCACACAAATATATTTCTCTGTATGTGTGTGGCATACACACACAAGGTCCACACTGTTGTAAGTCCCTGGACCTCACAGCTGAACTGTTGGGCCTTGTTGCAACACAAACAGGTGTCACATATGAACACACACTAACATTAGGGGGGTATATATGGCTACAGATGCTAGATAAGCATATTAGACTGCTACAGCAGTTGCCAATGCTAAGCTACACTTTAATATGACTATCATTCATGTGTTGTTCTGTCACACCCTTCTTTATATAATGTCAGCGCTAATCCCCCCTACAGCCATTGGCTACACTACTGTACAGAACACAGATAACATGAATCAGATCTTTGACATTTAATGCTGAGCTACACATTTCATAGCTATGTCCCACTGTCCACAGGTACACACAGTATTGCCCATAGCAGTAGTTAAGCAGAACATCTGTGCATAAAGAAGCACTGCTGCTACATATGAATGGTTCACATTATGTAGACTATTCTTCAATTACACCTACTACATGCCAGTAAATACATATGTGTCACATACCTTTCCTTTGTATGATTTGGTAATATTTATTTTTCTTTTTCCTGTTCTCTGTCTCTCTCTCTCTCTCTGTCTCTCTCTCTGTCAGTCTCTGCAATAGAGTGATTGAGTTTGTTGGCAGAGATTGCAGCCTGCTTTTGTAGGAATTTGCACATGAGCATGTGATGGCCTCTGCACCAATTAGTGACCACTATTTGTTAGTTGTATGCAGCTTGCTGTGTAGTAATTGCAGTAATCACTGTCATAGCAACCCAGTACTATAAATTGCTAACTCATGTAGGTGTGGCCCTTTCAGCTTTCCAAGATGGAGATCATCCTTGTTTGCTGTGGACATCATTGTTTAAGACAGAAAGTTGGTATAGTTCTTATATCAGAAGCCAGGGGTGTAGCCAGAGATTTGCATTTTATACTCATACCTAATGTTGCTTCCAGTACCCACTTGTCAGTGTATTAATGTACTCACCGCTCAAAATGCTACCCCAAGATACATGGAAAGATGTACTTTCTTTTCAACTGTTACAATTAACTGCCATACAAAAGCTAGTTACTGAGATGTATTCCTTTGGCATAAGAATTGTTTGTGAATTGCTATACTGTGAATATTCATTTACTCAGTTCTAAACAGTTTGTGCTTTTTTAGTGTTGACATTAGCACAAGCTGCTCAGAAAAACTGGACACATTTCAGTACAGTGAGTATGCTTACCTACATCCTTGGTAGACCCTGCACACACAGGTATATTCTACATTTGGGTAGGGTTGCAGAAGTGCAGAGACCGTAAGTACTATTGTGTGGATTTTATCTTGTTGGACTTACAGAGTTGCTGTGTACATGTTAGTTTATCAAGGCAAGTAGTCTGTCTGCGTAACTCACAACTGTGAACCTATCCACATGATAGCCAGAAAATAGCCTGTTATTTTTTGTCTGTGCACCACACAGGTCTTTTCAGCAATAGAACAATGGCATTCTTACAGTTGGTTGCTACCAGTACATGGCTGCATCCATTTGTATTTCAGTGTTGTATTTCTACATAAGGGTATGTTTCCAAAACTACTTCCAAAGCTATTTGCACAGTGTGTAACAGCAGAAAGGCTGATATGCCTCTGTGTTTTTGCCTCTGCCAGACCTCTCAACCACTCAGGTACATATTTGAACAGACTCAGGAAAAAGTCAAGAAAACGTCAGGGACAATCAGGGACACCTTTTAAATATTGGTGCCATCAAGTTGCGACATTGGGAGAATCAGAGCATATGAATTAATACACCTTTTCTGAATTAAAAAAAATGTCTAACTCTTAATTAGTGTCACTATTCATTAAGTGTAATGCACCACCTTTCTGGCCAATGGCAGTAGTTTTTGGAGGGATTCAGAGAGACAGAGCTAAAATATGTTTCAAAATCAGGGACATCCCTGAAAATTAGGGACAGTTGGCCTCTGCCCTAAACAGATATACCAGTGTTTGTCCTGCTGTGATACTGTGTGGGGTTGTAAAGTGATGGTGTAACATTATTTCCTGCTAGAATGGTTTCTTCTCGTATCACAGTCATGTAATGTAATCCCACAACAACTGTTGGTCAACATCCACAGAACAAGTTGTGTGGTATGGCATTCCTATTTTTCCTTTACATTCACTCATTCTGATGCATGATATATTTATTTAATCACCAACTTGATGTATATCTACCGTGGCTTAGTGCTACTTCATGTTGTGTAGTGTGTGCAAGGTCTGGGGTTTGAGACTTACAGAGGTGTTTTATTTTGCTCCTGAGAAGAACAAGGGCCCTTACATACAGAGTGACTAAGGCACTTTTAAGCAGTTGTAAGTGGGTTTGCATGGGTTTGCGCTTTGCTGTGCATTGCTTAGCCAAGCGCAAATAAGCACAAACTCGCACAAACCCACTAACTACTGCTTAATAGTGCTTACTCCCGCTAACCCCCGCACTCATTTCTTTGAAAGAAAAGAAAAAATGGGGAGATAGGAAGGTGGTGAAAAGGGGCACAAAGAGGGAAAGACAGTATGGAAAATAGCTCAGGATGTGCAGGACGGGTGTAGGGAAGGTCCATAGCTGCCCATTTCTTCAACAGCAACAGCTATACATATGCAATAAATTTGGAGGTAGATATGAAACCTTCAACCCCTAAGAGAGGGGTGAGGACAACAAAGTGTGTTGTAATGCCAATTAAATAACATTTCATGTGTCCAGTGGACATGTGTGCAAAATGGGCAGCTATGTATGGGGCGTAATTTTTTTTTTGGGAGCATATTGCCCTTTTTTTAGGTGAGAGTGGAATGTGGGATAGAGGAAGTAGGTATATTTGGGGAGGTAGGTTGAGGAGGTAAACAGACAAAACAAACAAGATGCATACAGGGGTGGTATATTACACATGTGGTGGGTGAACACCTTTGACGGGGAGGGATATTTTGAAATCACAAGCACATGAGCTCCCAGATGGAAACAGTGGGACTGAGGTCCCTACCCATGGGCAGTCACCACTGCACCTTCACAGCCCAGAGGGTGGCTGTGCTGGGAGGCTGTGTAGGAGGGGCAGGCTGACCTGGGAGTTGCACTACTCGGGCCTCAAGCTGGCATAGAAGTTCTGCAACAGAAAGTTCAATCTCTCTACACACCACAGTCCAGACCGTTCAAAGGGTAATAGGTGGCCCACCTCCACCCACACTTGCATGGGGGGGCCAAGCCCCATCCCCTGCAGTGCTTCCACCTGAAGGTGGCACAGGGCCAATGGAGGATGACATCCCAGGCTGGGCACCGGATCTGCTGGTGCCAGGTGCCATGGCCAGCTGAGGTGGGACAGGTGGGTAAAATAAATAATAAATAGAGCTGGGTGTTTGTGTTTTTACATTGTTCTGAGGAAGTCCCTTTTGTGGGGAAGAAAGTGCTCAACATTATCTGTAATAAATCGTGTTTTTTCAAGGTGGTTGTCCTGTTCTTTCTAGTTTTGGATTATTTACTTTTAGTATTGTATAATAATAACTAAGTCAAAATTTCTCAGGCAGTCGTGAAAAAAGCGCTAGCCACTCAGCTCTGAAGTCTGCACTTGTCATGCCTCCTTGAATCAGATATTCATTCATTAGCTGCTGCTGCACCTATCCTGAAGCACATTGCTGCTGCCCAGTCATACCCCTTGAGCCCTCAGCCGAATTCCAACTGGCTGGCAGGCCACTTATGATGCTGACATCATCGCACACGTGATGATGTCAGTGGAAGATTGCAGAGGTGGAAAAATATTTTAAAAAGGCCGCAAAATCAGTGAATTAATCAGGAATAAAGGGGGGGCAATCAGAAATTCGTGGCACCCCATTATTTGGACCTCAAAATCATTAAATGATGAGGAAGTTGGCATGGCTGAGAGGTATGAGTGCAATCACTTTATAGAATACCTTTTTAACACACATGTCTGTACAGACAAGTTTGATATACACATGACATACAGTTCTAATACAGTTGTAACAAAAGCATCTTATCTAAATCATGTATATATTCACAAATGACATATAATTATTTACAAAATTCCAGATACCTGAGTTGGCAGTATCTCCCTCTGTCACGTACCCTTTTCGTCACTGTAGTGCAATCTCAGAGTTGGTATATATAAATGCAGGCAGTGTGGGAGGGCGCTAACATGGACTTTCAAAAACAGAAGTTTGGAAGTTTGAATGTCGATCATCATAGTTACCATTTCCGACATTGTGGTAATTTGATATTCGTCAAAACAATTCAGCAATTTTATTAAAAAATATTGTGCCTTTCAACATTGTGATAGCAAACCTATATATATATATATATATATATATATATATATATATATATATATATATATAATACACACACACACACACACACACACACACACACACACACACACACACACACACACATACACACACACACACACACACACACAAATATATATATATATATATATATATATATATATATAAGGAATACATGCATTTAGGCGAACGGTCATTGTCCGACATTCTAAAGATCGAAGGCAGTGACCTCAGTTCACAGAAAGTCAAATTTCCAGTTGCCGAACCCAGAAATACAAAACGCCAACCAGGCTAATATTCCCCCCTCTCAACCCATGGTAGTGCTTGTTGTGGTAGGTGTGTGACCAGGCATTTTGAATTCGGTGTTATGCATGACATTCTGAGCATTCACCCCTGCGAGTTCAACATTTAAGTTCGGAGTATGTAACAGTCAGGATGTCGTCTTTGACCATATGCATGAATTCCTATATACACATATATATCTATATATATATATATATATATATATATATATATATATATATATATATATATATATATATATATATATATATATATATATATATATATATATATATATATTATATATATATATACATATATATATATATATATATATATATACAGACACACACACACACACACACACACATATGTATGTATAATATAGGGTCTATTTTAGAACATCGAAGTTTCAGAACTTTGAATGTTCTAATATCGAACCATATTACACGAAAGCTAAAAACATCGAACATACAGAACAGCAAATTTTTTCCTAGGGAAAAAATTAATTGTTCCAAAACACATACACACAACACAAGTACACCAAACAAACAGCAATCCACACACATACACCTAAAATCTTACACCTAACCCTTCACTAAACTATACACGCACCACTAACTATCCACTTACCTTAACCCAAACCCTAACCCTAAGGTCCATCACTATCACACACTTACCTGACCCGTGCCCTAACCTTAATTCACCTACACTGCCCTAACCCTCACATCCACACAATCGCATACTTACCTGACCCGCGACCTAACCCTAACTCACCTAACCCACCCTAACCCTCACGGCCACACAATCACACACATAAAAAAAAATTAAGCTTATTTCCTGCCTTTCTTGTTAAGTGGTATAGACTATTTGTAGGCTCTGAGCCCCAAGCCCTTCTGTGTTTGAGGGAAGCCTTCTAGCTTGTTTTTTTTTTCTTATAACTAGCCAGTTTTCTAGTTTCAGCACTCAAATCTGTTTCCTTGATCTCAGCACTTGTTCAGAAAAAAAAAAATTTCATCTGCTTTTACTGTACTTGTGTTTTTACCTACTTCATTTTACTTTTGCATCATCTTAAAAATACTCAATTGTATTTATTACTGCTTGGTGTAACTCATTCTAAGCCTTTTGGTTTAAACACTTGGGCTTCGGACCAGTTAGTTGTTTTGCACTGAGAGGGTTTGTGGTCTGCACTGTTGTGGCAGAACAGGTAGCTTACATCCTTCTAGGTTGAGAACTGCTGATTGAGGCCTCAGTATCTGTTATTCTAAAAGTGTATTAATTCTGGTTTAAGCACTTGGGCTTTCAAGCCAGTTATTTTACATTAAGAGGGTTCGTGGTCTGCACTCTTGTGGGAGGAGGCTGGACTCTGCCCTTCTGAGCTGGGAATTTCTGGTTAAAGGCTTATAGTGCATGCATATCTGAACTGCTTCTTACTGAAGTTGGTGCCTTGTTTGCTGTGGCATAGACTGGATTCGGGCCTGCTGGATCTAGCTTTGTTTGTGTAACTTGAGCACTAATCCAGACATTCTCTAAAGTATTCAATGGTATTTATTACTGCTTGGTTGTAACTTGATTAAAGTGTAGCTATCATTCAAGTCTTTTGGATTAAGCACTTGGGCTTCAGACCAGTTGTTTTACATTAGGAAGGTTTGTGGCAAGCACTGTGGTGGCAGGACAGGTAGCTTTCATCCTTCTAAGTTGGGAACTGCTGATTGAGAGCCCAGTGTCCAAGTGTATTAGTTCTGGTTTAGGCACTTGGGCTTCAGGCCAGTTATTTTACATTAAGAAGGTTCGTGGTCTGCACTCTTGTGGGAGAAGAGGCTGGACTCTGCCCTTCTGAGCTGGGAATTTCTGGTTAAAGGTTTATAGTGCCTGAATATTTGAACTGTATCTTACTGAAATTGGTACACCTTGTTTGCTCTAGCATAGACTAGATCCAGGCCTGCTGAATCTAGCTTTGTTTATATGCTTGTTGTCTGTTTGCTTGTTATTTCCTCGGAAGCTAATTCCACCTAATACAACTTCTCAGCTTCTGTGGATCACTAGTGATATCTGCATTGCTTACTGTACTTATTTCCTTGTTTCACTTGAAAGAAAGTTACTGTTTGTCATTTTTGCATTTAGTTACTTGTAACACATTGCACTCAAGTTACCTGGCACTTGCTCACTAAAGCAATTATATAAGTCAGCACTAAAAATTAAAAGCACTACACCCTCACTCCCCACTGGCCCTTGTTTTCAATTAAGGATTTCCCAATATTATTCTAGCATGTCCAAAGGTCAGTTGTCAATCTCCTCTCCAGTCCAGTTCGATATTCCAATCCGACCTCCTGTACTCGGGCAGAACGTACTATGTTTATCCAACGAAAACTCACTATAATGAGAATGCCAGTTGACAGTAAACTTTTTAAACTCAGTTTTAATGTGTTTAAAAGACAAATTACATCCAGTGGTTTAGCGCTTTCATCTGTCGCAGACAGATTTCATCAGAACCAACAAATAGGTCACATACTCTGACGTTTATAGCAAAACTTTGGCGCCTTTTGCAACCATTGTATAATTGAATTACTTATGCTTAAAAACATATACTAAAGAACATAATACATGATATATGTATTGCTAACTTGTCACAAATTACATAAATACTAACAATAATTACATTACTATAAACAACTAATACCCTGTATAATGCTGTAAAGGTATTAAAAAGTTATAAAAAATTATTAAAAAATGTATAACATTAAAATTATTATCATAACTATACAGTGATTGCTTCTGCAATATACACTTGAGATGACAAATAATTTGACAATAAAAATTAAAATTAAATTTAAAAATTTAAAAAGTTTTGCTATAAACGTCAGAGTATGTAACCTATTTGTTGGTTCTGATGAAATCTGTCTGCGACAGATGAAAGCGCTAAACCACTGGATGTAATTTGTCTTTTAACACATTAAAACTGAGTTTAAAAAGTTTACTGTCAACTGGCATTCTCATTATAGTGAGTTTTCGTTGGATAAACATAGTACGTTCTGCCCGAGTACAGGAGGTTGGATTGGAATATCGAACTGGTTGGTGAGACTTGTTTTTGTGTTCTGAGTTGCATTATGACCGATCCGACACCGCAGGATACTTTATTGTGCAGAGCGGAGTTTGAAACTTTACAAGAAGAAGTTATTTCGCTGAGGACTGATGTTAGCAAACTATTGGAATTAGTAGGGAAATTGGCAGGTTCGGCGATGCCTCTCAGCAGTACTAGCTCCCCTCATGCCAACGCTAAGGATAAGGGAAGCCAAACACCACCTTTCATCGCTGAAAGGATCGAACTTAACAGCCTGGGCGATATCCCGAATGGGCAACCACAGGATTATAGTGTAACCACGCCAAGAAGACAGACTGGCATTGATTTAAAAGAAGTTGGAGACAACATCTTATCAGAAGCTGAATTCACTTTTGATTTCAGCATTTTCCACCATAAAGATGAAGTGGAGAGACTGGGAGCACGACCAAAAATTCGTGACAGAAATAAAACTTATTCAAATGCCATCAAGAAAAATACCATGAACAAGACCAATACAGGTACGATGTTCCTTGATTATTTATTTAGCCCAAATCCATCTAGTAAGGTTAGAAATAATAGGCAATGTACTGAACAGGATACAAGACATAATGTTAAATATATGCAGGAATTTTTAAACGATGACTATGTATTTGATGTCAACAGAATAAATAAAAGTAATAAGCATGCATTTGATGAACTTAATAGTAATATAAAAACAAAAATCAATTTACTTGGAAAAAAGTTAATCCAATTTAAAAGTGTAAAGTTGGATAATGTGTACTTGGAGAAATGTATTGAAAATCATATTACACCGAAAGGGTTGCGTTTTTTCAAGTTGCCTTTGGGAATAGAATACACTGAACCGGTGAAAAAAGATTTTGATAAATTGTTTGACATGTTTGGTTCTATGTATATGAAATTATTAATGAAGTACAATGATGAGAAGATAGCTAAACTAATTAATGAATTAGAAATGTTAAATGAAGAAATAACAGGTGACAAGGAATTTGATCAATGGCAGGAACTGTTTTACAAACAGTTTCAAACAGCTAATTATAGAATAAAGAATATATTTAATAGGAAAGTCAGTAAAATGGAGCGAGATGTTGAACAATACAGAACTGGAAGGGCATATATTTGGCCCCAGGTAGACAGGAAAACGAATTACATACACCACAATGAACATAGTGAAGGCAAACATATACATGATAGACAGGAGACCAATTCAAATTTTCATGGAGGAAGATTTTTTCCAGCCCCAAAAAGATATCAAAAGAGACAATATTAGATAACAAACCCAATGTGACAAGGGTGATACAAAATGAGAGAACAACAGAAAGAGAAGTCAGTATTGTGAAAGAAATCAAAGTTAAGGGCACTATAGATGTAAATGAAAGTGAGAAGTATCCAAAGATTCATAATCTCAAAGGATTTATAGTGTATAATTATACGGACGTGGAAATAACAGATGAATTTCTCACTTTATTTAGCAAAGGAATGAAATTTATTCCAACAGGACAGTTTAATTTATTCGATACCATAAAAGAAGTTAAACTTTACTGCCGTCGATTGAATTTGGCATTTCAGTTTAAAGATCAAGAGGGTACCACTGACTACAAGGTTAATAAATTGGAGAAAAAAAGCACATATATACCCCCCAACAATAGACATGTAGCACTTTATGAACAGGCTGTATGTAGAGAATTGTATGATATACACAATTGTGTTAGGATGAGACATGGCAAGAAAAGTGAGTTTTGTGACAACCTTACACAAAAAGAAAGGAAAATGCTTAAAGACATTGTCACGAATAAAGAACTTAGAGTCATGAAACCCGATAAGGGAGGGGGGATCATACTGACTCATACAAGTGAATATCAGAATAGACTGAAGGACATCTTGACCCATTCAGGGAATTATGAATCAATTTCACGGAATCAAATCAATACTGGATATAGGAAGATAGACTTGGTTATAGAAGAATTTAGGTTAGACAATAGAATTACGGAGGATGTATACCATTTTCTCAGGAATGAACATCCTATTTTAGGTCACATAATAGGCATTCCGAAGATTCATAAGAACTTGCATAACCCTCCATATAGACCAATTATATCAGCATCTAAGTCTAAAACCTTTAATTTGGGCGTTTTGGTGGATGAATGGACAAAGAACATCTATCAAAAGGTTCCTCATCTGATCAAAGATTCCTGGCATTTTCTGGGTAAATTAAATCAAGATGCATGGAACCCTGGAATTATATACATAACGGTGGATGTCAAGGATCTTTTTTCCTCTATACCCAAGGAGATAGGTTTAGAATATTTCTGTAACAGCCTAAGGAAATACTCTGAACATACATGGGACAAAATTCAACTCATTATGAGTACCATGGATCTAATCTTGGACCACAACTATATTGAATTCAATGGTGAGACATTTAGACAAACTAATGGAGTTGCTATGGGGGCATCGTGTGCACCCTCATATGCGAATTTAGTAATGCTAGAGTGGGAAAATCAGTACATTTTTACTAGTGAATACTATAAGCAAATGTTACTGTACACTCGGTTTTTGGATGATATATTCATTGCATGGAAAGGAAACATGGAAACTATTCCATTATTCATTGAATATATCAATTCCACAACCGAATTTTTGAGATTTACACACACTGTAGAAAGAGAGGGAATATCATACTTGGACACCTTCATCAGTTCAAATGAAAATGGTTATGTGTCCCAACTATACAGGAAACCATCTTTCTCAAATGACTATATACAGTATGGAAGTGACCATCCACCATATACTTTCAAGAATATAGTCAAGGGACAGTGTGTACGTGCAGCCCGCATGTCTTCCACTAGAGAGATCATGAACCAAGAAATTGAAGTCATCTATCAATTATTTAAAGAAAGGGGATACCCCGGAAGTATGCTAAAGGATGTGACAAACTATGTAAAATCACAATGGGGTAATAAATATCAACCACTATTAGGGAAAGTATCTGTAGCTATTACTAAAAACAATGGGTTCAATAGGAGAGTGTGTGTGATTATGTTCAATCCATACACAAATGTGGTAAAAGAAATATTACGTAGACATTGGTATATATTTAACTTGGATGAAGAAGCACGGAACACAGTTGGCTCCGTACCTAATATAATATTAAAAACAGGAATGAATCTAAAAAGACTCACAGAAACAAGTGGTAATAGAAGGCAGGGTAAACTATATAGGAAAAATGGCACCAAGAAATGTGGAGCATGCAGACAGTGTCAGTACATTAATCAAGAAAAGAGTGTGGTTTTGGAAAATAGTACCCATAGTGTATGTAATTTTAAAGAGGGAAATTGCAATAGCCAAAGTGTTGTATATCTCGCTAAGTGCAAAAAATGTAATGTATACTATGTAGGGAAAACTGAAAGAAAGTTGAAGACCAGAATATATGAGCATTATTATAAAATCAAAAAAGGTGATGAAAACAATGCATTGAGTAAACATATTAAGGCTACAAATATAGACCACACCTTTATTTTTGCCATATTGGATCAGGTTGACAACTCAGTGAATAGTGGGAATTGGAAAGCAAAATTGGGATGCCTGGAAAGTAAGTGGCAAATAATGTTAGATGCCACCACGTATCCCGGATTAAATGAGTACATCAGTTTAAAACCCTTTTTAATATTAGGGAACTAGCTTCAAAATACAGCCCTCATTGTTACTATAGTTACCTACAGCACTCAGGAGTACAAAAATGATACAAAAATGATATAGATTTATAATTTTATTTTTATTGTCAAATTATTTGTCATCTCAAGTGTATATTGCAGAAGCAATCACTGTATAGTTATGATAATAATTTTAATGTTATACATTTTTTATAACTTTTTATAACCTTTTAAAATCTTTATAGCATTATACAGGGTATTAGTTGTTTATAGTAATGTAATTATTGTTAGTATTTATGTAATTTGTGACAAGTTAGCAATACATATATCATGTATTATGTTCTTTAGTATATGTTTTTAAGCATAAGTAATTCAATTATACAATGGTTGCAAAAGGCGCCAAAGTTTTGCTATAAACGTCAGAGTATGTGACCTATTTGTTGGTTCTGATGAAATCTGTCTGCGACAGATGAAAGCGCTAAACCACTGGATGTAATTTGTCTTTTAAACACATTAAAACTGAGTTTAAAAAAGTTTTACTGTCAACTGACATTTTCATTATCGTGAGTTCGTTGGATAAACATAGTACGTTCTGCCCGAGTACAGGAGGTTGGATTGGAATATCGAACTGGTTGGTGAGACTTGTTTTTGTGTCCTCTCCAGTCCAGCTGGTGAATCTGGGAATCTTGAGGCAATGTTATAACTGCCTCATGTAGACAGACAACCCTCTCCTCCTCCCACATAACACAAATACTTGCGAGAGATGCAGCTATTTAGCCAAACTGGAGGCTGAGCTCTCTCAACACAGGACTGGCAAGACCAGACAGGAGGAGAAGGCAACTACACACACCACAAAACCAGCCTCACATAATGCTACCACTCTACTGAATCAAACACATAAACACACAAAGACATACTCGGAGGCTCTGAGTAAAACTTTACCTAAACAGCAGAGGCCTCCAAAGCAGACAGCCAAACAACTGCTACCTCAAGACACCCCACAAGCAACACATAAACCACAAAAGCAGTGTGCAAAGCAGTCACAGCCCTTAAGGCCAAATACAACACCAAACATACTTGTCATAGGTGACTCCATAGTCAGACACACTGACGTCCCACTCACCAGGCTGAACAAGGAGAGGGTCACAGTAAGCTGCCTATCAGGCGCTAGAATCAGCCACATAACACAAGCACTCGGGTCACTCCACGGCAAGTACAAATATGACACAGTCATTGTCCATGCTGGTGTGAACGACCTGAGACGTACCTCCCTGGACTACATGAAAAGAGACATAGAGGAGCTCTCTGATTATGTAGCCCAGGCAGGTATGACCCTAACCCTGAGCAGTATCCTTCCTTCACCAAGAATGATGCCACAATATAGAGACAAGATGATCAGCTTTAACAATTGGCTTAATGTCTGGTGTCATTCAAAGGGATCCAGTGTCTGTCTGCCTGGGATGACATGCTTGACAAGCCACGCTGCTTCATGAGGGCGGCATGCACCTGTCACCCTGGGATTCCGGATATTGGCTAAGGCTCTTGCCACCCCATAGTGCCTTTTTAGGCAAGGCTCAAATTCTAAACCTACCACCCTAGAAAACAAAAATGGGAAGAAACTGAGGGTAATGCTGCTCAATGCCAGAACTCTAAATCTCAAAAACCTGCACTCGAGGCCCTGCTCAGTATGGAGAACATTGATGTCTGTGCTGTAACTGAAACCTGGTTCAAGGCTCCTGAGAGCACCACGGCACTATTAGGTTTTACCTCATATCATGCGTTCGGCCCCAAAACCCGGACCACACCACAAAAGGAGGGTGTATCCATATTCATAAAGGATACCCACACCTCCAGGTTGGTGGCAATGCACTAAGCTTGAAACCATCCAGGTGCAACTAACCATAGGCAAAACTGCTCTACAAATTGTAGCATGCTACAGGCCACCCTCTCAAACTCAGGAACCCCACACAGCCTTCCTGAAGACACTGGAGGGTATAAATGTATCTCCAAACACCATCATATTGGGTGACTTCAACTACCCGAATATAGACTGGGAACATTACTCAAGCCCTAACTTTCTAGCCCAACGGTTCCTGGAGTTCATAAATTTAAATGCCATGGAACAGCTAGTCACTGTTCCCATGAGAGGAGAAAATATACTAGATCTCATTGTCACAAACATGGTGACAAAATGCTCCACACCGGAAGTATATCCCTCATTGGTGAGATCTGATCATAAACTAATCTCACTGGAAATCCACATCCCGCCCCCACCCCAAACAAAAAAGACCATAGTGAAGAACTTCTCTAAAGCAAACTTCACACTACTCAAGACTGGTGTGGTATCCTTCAAGGCCCCTGAGCCAGTGGAAACCACAACCCAAGCTGCGGAAGCCCTTAATGCCTTCTATGAACACCTCCAGGACTGCATGGATCAGGCAATCCCAAATAAAACCAAGACTCTTTCCACAAAGGGCAAACGTCCAGTCTGGTGGACCCCAGCCATTAACAAACTTTACAATAAGAGGAGAAAGCTATTACATGATAGAACAAAATCAATAAAAGGGAAGTCACCCCTGATCATTATTAGTAAAAAAATACGAGCACTCATAAAATCAACTAAGGCCAATTTTGAGAGAAAAATTGCCATGGATTCAAAGGACAATCATAAGGCCTTTTTCAGCTATGTTAGGAACCTGGGTGGAAACTCCCAGATATGCTCAGAATTAGTCCAAAATGATACAAAAATCACTGAACCCACAGACATTGCCAACATACTGGCAGACAGGTTCAGTGCAAACTTCACCCCTCTCCCCTAAAGGAGAGATAACTATCCCAGCAGTGTAGCCTCCCGGACATCTCAAATGCACAGGTGAAAGCTGCTCTCTCTAAAGCTAAAAACACAGCATCAATGGGACCGGATGGTGTCCCCGGCTGTGTGCTACACGAGCTAAATGAGGAATTAAACCCGCACATAAGGCAGCTGTTTAATCTCAGCCTTACCACAGGATACATGCCCAAGGAGTGGCGTCGGCAACTGTGGTCCCACTCCACAAAGGCGCCTACGGACCCTGGTAATTACCGCCCCATAAGCTTAACAAGTCTAGTCTGCAAAGCTATGGAGAGGATCATAATGGAGCTCATAAACAAAGATATAGTGGACTTGCAGACATTGGACCCGACCCAGTTTGGCTTTGTCAAGGGAAGATCATGCCTTTTGAACTTGGTCGACTTCTTCGAAACAGTCACCAAGGCCATTGATGAGGAAAGGCAGTCCATACAGCCTACCTTGACCTTGCAAAGGCTTTCGACACAATACCCCACTCGGGTATTGTAGAAAAACTTGCCAGCTTAAATGTAAACCCATATGTCACAAGATGGGTTGCAAACTGGCTTAAGGACAGAACCCACAGGGGTAGAGTTGCTGGCGCTATGTCAGACTCCAAGCCGGTCACAAGTGGTGTCCCACAAGGCTCGGTCCTTGGCCCCTATTGTTTGGCATCTACTTCTCAGAAGTACAGGCCAACATGGGAGGACTTTGGCTGACAAAGTTTGCAGACGACTGCAAACTGGGCACCATAGTGGAAAGTGCATCGGACACGGATATCCTTCAGAAGGGACTCACGGAAACAGATAGCTGGTGCCAGAGCCATGGCCTGAAGTTAACCGCCAAAAATGTATAGTCATACCCTTCGGGAAAAACAAGGTAACCCCAAGCTACCATATAGGTGGCAATCCACTAAGCACAGAAGAGGTTATCAGGGACCTGGGGACCCAGGTTGACAGTGGCCTTTCTTTTGACACTCACGTTGCTAAAGTGGTTAGAAAGACCTTCTACATTGCCCACCTGATCATGAAGGGATTCACATCCAGATCTAGTGAGGTCATTGTTCCCTGTACTCTTCACTTATCAGACCAATGATCGAGTACAATGCCCCATTCGGGATGTATCTCACCCGACATCTGCAGCAATTGGAGAGACCCCAAAAGTTCCTCACCAAAAGGATAAAGGGACTCCAAAATCTGTCATATGCTGCCAGATTGAAGAAACTCCAGCTCTATTCAGTCGCATACCGTCTGCTCAGAGGTGACATGTGCCTGACATACAAGGCCATGTCCAACCCGGAATTAATGGACATGCTCCACCTCAAAAAATCCAAATCCACCAAAACCACTAGAGCAAGCGACTTAAACCTTAGCACGGATATAAATAGGACGTGCTGGAGGGATAGATTTATCAATCAGAGACTCCCTATGCTGTGGAATAAAATCCCGGTCCATGTGAGGCAGAGCACCTCGCTGACTCTGTTCAAGAGAAATCTAGACCTGTGGATGGGAGATCGTAGGTTTACCCCGGGAATCATCTCTGTGTCACTGCTGGACAGAGGCACAACAAACTAATGGGCACAGTATTTTTTCATATAAGGGGTGGCGTAAGCCACAAAAATTTGGGCTAGGCTTATAAATGCCTTAGGGCAGATAGCCTAGTATAAACCTATGAACCTATGAACCTATGAACATACCTAACCCGCGCTCTAACCCTAACTCACTTAACCCTCCCTAACCCTCACATCCACACAATCACACACATGCCTAACCCGCACCCTAACCCTAACTACCCTAACCCGCACTCAATTGCACACTTACCTGAACTCAATATGTAACCTTCCAGCACAGCGCTGAAAATACCAAAGCAACAGAAACAGACAACCAAATTCTTTCCCTAGGAAAAAATTTGGTTTTCTGTTGATTCAATATTTTCAACTTTCGCGTAATAGGGTCCGATTTCAGAACATTCAAAGTTTTGAAACTTCGATGTTCTAATATAGACCCATAATATACATATAAGAGTTTCGCAAAGCACATGTGTATGACACTAGTACAGTGGTGTTATTATTATTAACATAGATTTTAGTACTGAAGGTCTCTACTAATCCATCAGTCCGAAGATGGTAAATTGAGGTCTTTACCTGTTTCACATTAAAGCATTAGCATAACTAATGCAATACCCTTGATATAAAGTGAGTGCCTCAGTCAGTAAGTTTCTCATTAGGGATACCCACTGTGGAGAATACCATTATCATTTCCCTGACATTAGGCTTAACATTAGCTTTGGGTAATGGCGCAGTTTCTGGAAAACTGTTTTGCTTAGTATTACTAATGTGACTGATACCATTCCTGGATTCTATTAGTGACTCCACAATGTCCATAGCAACATGTTCAAGTGAAACATCTGTGATAGGCATTGGAACCAATAGACTCAAATCCAGAATGGAGTGCAACTTTCCAACATTCTTGAGAGGAAGCAAAGGAATTCTCTCCAATTCCACCCCACCACAAATAATCCTCTCAACTCTCACCTCATCAGTGTCTCACAAAATAACCCAGCTTAACCATCTTTCAGCAATAACAACTCACCATTAAAAGCTAACACCCTTTCAATAACCCTCATGTTCATGTTATGCAAATACATACATATGGTTATCTTCAAGTACTTTGCTGACTCACTCAGCACTGTCCTACTCTGTATGTGTGAAAAATCACATCTACTGTTGTATAGATATAACTTCAAGTTGCACTGTATTATTTTTATCTCTGCTTTCTTAACTGTTATGCATTATTTTAGTTATGCACTGGAACTTCCAGTATATGCATTTATATATATATATATATATATATATATATATATATATATATATATATGTGTGTGTGTATGTGCGTGTATGTATGTATATATATATATATATATATATATATATATATATATATATATGTTTACACACACATATATGCGCACACACACACACACACACACACACACACACACACACACACACACACACACACACACACACACACACACACACACACATATGGCCAATTATGCCTGGCTGACTTTATTACCTTAGTTTTGTCCATTTCTAAGTGAACTCCTTGCATGAGGCTATGAGCTAATTTTGTTTCTTTAGTCCTATATAGTTTTGTCACCACCGATTACTGTAGAATTATAAAATAAGTCATCTTTTAACTCAAAATAAGAGTACAAAGTAATGGGTGCAACGTTTTCACTATATTATACAAAAATAGTTATATTATCTCTTGCTTATGCGGCTTAACTGTAATTCTGTAACTCAGGGTTACTTGTTTCTCTGCTTTGTCTTGAGCATGAAGTTATAGCTTTCTCTCCTAAAAATACCACTAACCCTGCAACCTCTTTAATGTATTCAATTACAAACTTTGAGAGGATTTCTGTCTATATACTCTCAGCAGAGTGGAGAAGGGGCATTGACTACAACTCTGATCTGAGATATATAAGTATCCTGTTTTTTCTTGGCTTATTTATACTGATTATTGCTTCTAGCAATTTATATATAGCACTTTTTACTGCTTGCTGCATACGTTTTACTGTATTTTATTGCTATTAACTAATCTGCATGGGTAACTGATTTGTTTGCAGTTAAAAGCATTCTGTAGAGTATCTTTGCTCCTTTATCTGTTTAAAAGCTTTCATTTTGTGGTTCACTACTGTCATAAAAAATTCTGTAGTGTTTACTGTCTAAAGAGTGTAGGCTAATAGTTTTAGTGTTGTCCCAGTTCAGATTTGCTGGCTCTGGGCCTGTTTGTCTTTGCAGTGATTGTTCAGAGCACATAAGCAGGCCATCTTGAATTAGCAGAAACCTTTCTTTACCTTCGTGGCTGGATTGTTTTGATTGGCTGCTGGCTAGAGGGGGCTGGTTCTTTTGTGCTTTTTAAAAAAAAGTTGTCTAAGGTTGTATCTTCTGGTATTTAAGCCCTAACTTTGAAAGGATTTCTATCTATACACACTGATCAGAGTGGAGGAGGGGCGTTGACTACAACCCTGATCTGAGATATATAAGTATCCTTTTTTTGGCTTATTTATACTGATTATTGCTTCTAGCAATTTATATATAACACTTTTTATTGCCTACTGCATACTTTTTATTGTATTTTATTGCTATTAACTAATCTGCACGGGTAACTGGTTTGTTTGCAGTTAAAATCATTCTGTAGAGTCTCTTTACTCCTTCATCTGTTTAAAACTTTCATTTTGTGGCTCACTGTTGTCATAAAGATTTCTGTAGTGTTTAATGTCTAAAGAGTGTAGGCTAATAGCTTTAGTATTGGCCTCCGCCCTCCTTCCCTGCTGGTGTTTTGTTGTTATACTTAATGGCTTTGCAGTTGCCCGCCCCTACTGTAAATTTGATCTGGGACAATCCTCCCAGTCTAGTGTCATTAGCTCATTCTACCTAATAGAGAGATAACATCTAAGAAGGCCTTCTGTTCCTCCTTTCTCCCTTTCTTAAAAAAATTGCCTGAATCTCCTTGTGTTCTGACTGTGCTTCTCAAACATTTTGGAAATATTGAGTATATTTTAGTGCATTTATTATAATGGTATTTGCCTTAATATTGCTACAACTCAATTGCTCTAGGTTGCACTGCATCTGAATTGTTTAAGTGTCTTTTTAGCTGCTTTTCTATATATATATATATATATATATATATATATATATATATATATATATATATATATATATAGACTTCTCTGTATATGTAGACTAGCTACTTATTCTACTGTATTACGGCCTCTTAAATCATTTTTCAGTTATGCACTTGCCTTGCTTCATTTAAAAAGTTTTAAATTGCTAATTTTGTAGAGTTTTAATTGCATTTACTGTTTAGGACTACACACTCACATGTGTTAGCCTTTTCTGTTTTTATTTATTGTATTATTGCATTGTTTAGCCTGTTTTAACCAAAAAAAAAATATTATCTTGTTTGCTCGTTTCCCACCTTTCCTAGCCAGTCCAGATCCCAGGCTTTGCTTGTCTCAGGACTTTATTTTCTTTGGTAGAGGGAAGTCCTACTGCTTACCAGTGGGGGTGGTGAGCATTGTACTGTCTATCTAAAGCTAGAGGAGTGGTTTCCAGCTTTGAAATTGTAATTGTATTAGCCTTTTTGGGCTGATTTCTATCCCTTTCAACTTTCTGTCTTAAAACGCATCTGTTTGTGCATTTTTCACATTGTGCAGCACTGCAGGGCTACAGTTAAACTATTCCAGTTGCCAGAAAGACTGCTCTTCAAATTTTCCCTTAGAACTAGCTGGTTTCTCAGTAGTAGCACTAAAATCTGAACCCCTGTATCTAGCACTTACTCTAGAACCTGCTGGAAAGCACTAGGAAGCCTGAAACTAATACAAGCACTAAACTCTCTTTGTCACTAAGGAGAAATTAATCGTAGGCACTAAATAACCTATAATTGCAAAGTACCTTGCAAAGGTAAGGGAAAACAGCTCTTGTACTTTACAAAAAAAGCACCTAAACAGGCATGTCCAAGGGTCAGCTTCCGGTGATTTCTCCTGTCCACCTGGTGAATCTGGGCATACTGGGGTATTGCAGCAACTGCCTCATGTATACAGACAACTCTCTCCTCCTACCACCCAACACTACAACCTGTGAGAGATGGACTTACATAGCCAAATTGGAAGCAAAGCACTCTCCGGCCAAGATTGTGCTAGACAGTCAAGAGGAGAAGGTTAACACCTGCACTACACCTCAAGCAACTCATAGCCCTTCAAAACCCACACCATCAACACCCACACATGGCAACACTAAACCCACATATGTGGAGGCCCTTAACATTAACCTGCCCAAGCAACAAGGACCTCCGAAGCTGAAACACAAACAAACACCAGTCACAACCAAAGTGACACATAGCTCACAACACCAGTGTGCCACCCAACAACAGCCCCTAAGGTAAGACAATGTACCCAACACTTTAGTCATAGGTGACTTTATAGTCAGGCATACTGATGTCCCACTCACCAGGCTGAACAAGGAGAAAATTACAGTCATCTGCCTGTCGGGTGCCAGGATCCACCATATAACGCATGCACTCAAGTCACTCCACAACAAGTACAAATATGACTCTGTCATTGTCCATGCTGGAGTGAACAACTTGAGATGTACCTCCCTGGACTACAGGAAAAGAGACATAGAAGAGCTCTCGGATCATGTGGCCCAGGCAGGTATGACCCTAGCCCTGAGTAGCATCCTGCCTTCACCCAGAATGATACCACAGTATAAGGACAAAATGATTGACTTCAACAATTGGCTAAGTTTCTGCTGTCATTCAAAGAGGATCCAGTATCTGTCTGCCTGGAAAACATGATCGACAAACCATGATGCTTTGCCAGAGATGGTCTGCACCTGTCACCCCTGGGATTCAGGTTACTGGCTAAAGCTCTTGCCACCCCTATAGTGCCTTTTTTAGGCAAGGTTCAAAGGACAAAACCACCACCGTAACAGATACAAGCATGCAAAATCTGAAGGTAATGCTACTCAATCCTAGAAGTCTAAACCTCAAAATGCACTCTCTCGATGCACTCCTAAAAATGGAGAACATTGATATCTGTGCAGTAACTGAGACCTGGTTCAAGGTTCCAGAGAGCACCCCTGCTATACCAGGCTGCAACTCTTACCACACTTTTTGGCCACAAAACCAAGACCAAAACACTAAAGGTGGAGGAGCGTCCATATTCACCAAGGATATTCACACCTCTAGGCTAGTTGCCCAACACAGTGCATCTGATATTCTCCAGGTGCAACTAACACTAGGCAAGACTGCAATCAAAATTGTAGCTTGCTACAGATCCCGCACCATGCCCCAAGATTCTCACTACACCTTTCTAAACATACTAGAAAATATTAAGATACAACCAAACACCCTAATACTGGGTGATTTCAACTACCCTGCCATTAACTGGGAAAGCTACCCGGGTACCAACATCTTTTCCCAATGGTTCTTGGGATTCATAAATTCCAACACCCTGGATCAACTAATCCATCATCCCACTAGGGGCTCCAATATCCTAGACATGTTCATTACCAACATGGGAGATAGATGCTCCACACCAGTTGTCACCCCCTCATTGGTCAGGTCTGACCATAAACAAATCACCCTTGACATCTACTTCCAACCCCCCAGTAAGGAAACCTCCGTAAAAAACTTCTCCAAAGCCAACTTCATGCTACTGAAGTCAGAAGCGACAAACTTCATTACACCCATGCAGATGGGATCTGAAAGTTCGACTGTTAAATGCTACACTAAGACACTGTACGAGCACATCCACTCGTGCATGAATCGTGCCATCCCAAATAGAACCAAGATGCTCTCCTCCAAAAAAAGGAAGCCAATCTGGTGGTCCCCTGCTATAAACAAACTATACAACAGAAGGAAGAAACTGTTGCAGAAAAGAGGAAAATCCCAAGATGCAAAAAACTCCCTCACCAGCCTCATTAAGAAGCTGAGATCCCTCATAAAATCCCCAAAAGCTAGTTACGAAAATAAAATTGCCAAAGATTCCAAAGCCAGCCACAAGGCATTCTATAGTTATGTCAAGAATCTAAATGGCAATGCTCAGATCTGCTCTGAGCTACAACAGAATGGCATTAAATATACTGATCCCAAGAATATTGCCAATATCCTGGCAGATCGATTTAGTGCCAACTTCACCCCCCTCTCACCCCCTAAAGAGCCCATCTCAATATCAAAAGATTGCCAAATTCCGGTAATCATAGCCACACAGGTAGAAACTGCACTCCCCAAAGCTAACAATACAGCGTCCATGGGACCAGATGACATCCCGGGCTGTGGAATACATGAACTACAAAATGAACTGGCAACTCACCTAAGTGCCATGTTTAATCATAGTCTCACCTCAGGCTTTGTGCCCACTGAGTGGCGCACAGCTACACTTACCCCACTCCACAAGGGGGGATCCATCTTGGATCCTGGGAACTACTGTCCCATCAGTCTGACGAGCCTGATCTGCAAGGGCATGGAACACATTATCATGGAACTTATAAACAATGACATTGGCAACTTTCAAACACTGGATCCCACCCAATTTGGGTTCATGAAGGTCCGATCTTGTCTCCTGAACCTGATTGACTTCTTTGAATCAGTCTCCAAAGCTGTGGACGAGGATAAGGTGGTCCACACAGCCTATCTGGACCTTGCCAAGGCCTTCAACACCATCCCCCACTCTGGAATCATAGATAAACTTACTAAGCTGGGCATAAATCCCTACATCACTCGATGAGTTGCCAACTGGCTCACTGACAGAACCCAGACTGTAAAAGTAGCCGACTCCAAATCCAGCTCCAGACAAGTGACAAGTGGAGTACCTCAGGGTTCAGTCCTGGGACCACTCTTGTTTGGCATCTACTTCTCTGAAGTACAGGCCAATACTAAGGGACTCTGGCTAACAAAGTTTGCAGATGACTGCAAACTGGGAGCCATTATTGAATCCCCAAATTATGTGGATATTCTACAAAAGGGCCTTACAGAAACAGATGCCTGGTGCCAGAGCCATGGGCTCAAGCTTAATGCCAAGAAATGTATAGTTATCCCCTTTGGAAAAAACATGTACCCATGAATTACCACATAGGTGGCAGTACACTAAACATTGGAAGTATGATGAGAGACTTAGGGACACAGGTGGACAGTGGTCTCACCTTCGATAACCACATTGCCACAACAGTCAGGAAATCCTTCTATGTGGCACACCTCATCATTAAGGGATTTTCATCCAGAAAAAAGGAGGTCATTGTCCCACTGTACTCATCCCTCATTAGACCCATTATAGAGTATAATGCCCTGTTTGGTATGTACCTCACAAGACATCTGCAACAGTGGAAAGGACACAGAAATACCTCACTAAAAGAATCACAGGCCTAAAGCAGATGCCATATGCTGACCATCTAAAAAACTCCAGCTATACTCTGTGGCATATCGTCTACTCAGAGGCGATCTCTGCTTAGCATACAAGGCCATGTCAAATCCTGAGCTGTTGGACATGCTCCACTTAAAGAAATCCCAATCCATCAGAGCCACATGCTCCAGGAATCTAAACCTTGTCATCACAATGAACAAAACATGCTGGAGGTATAGGTTCCTGACCCAGAGACTCCCCATACTCTGGAATAGACTGCCCATACATGTCAAGCAGAGCGCCTCCTTGGCCCTCTTCAAAAGGAACCTTGATGATTGGATGGGAGATAGGAAATTCACCCCAGAGATCATGTCAGTCACCCTGCTAGACAGGGGTCCAGGGAAATAAATATTGTGGTAAGAAATATCCAGGGAATTGTTATGGCTAGGCTTGTATAGGCCCTAGGGCTGATAGCCTAGTACCAGCCTATGAACCTATGAACCTATGTTACTTTTGGGCAAAAATCTTCTGCTTTAACTTTGCACCATCTTAACAAGCTTCTTGAGAGTTCTGATCCCTTTAGACAGCAATGGATTTCATAGTCTCTATTTTCTTCCCTATTTCACATTTATTTACTGACATTTGTTTTTGCTCTGATGATCCTCGCTTAAATAAATTCTTCTTCTATTCTTGTACTCTATGTTCTTGTAATCATACTGCTTGCAAGCCTCTGCAGCCATCTGTGTTGTATGCATTTTTAGTTCAGTGACATGTCTTAAAATATTGGGTTGGGGTTCCTGTTTCCCCATCATTGATTCATATTTCTTGTAAAACACAGGATCTTTTTTTGCCGGCTAACCATAACCAGATTCTAACTCCATGTGTAGCTTTTACACTAGCTTCCTTCTCCTGGTTTTAATTTGAGACGTCTGTGCAAGTGTCACTATTGTCCTGTCCTACCATCACTCTCATACTGAAAGGAAATACCAAGCTGTTATTTCACCACTTTCTTATTAATTACATTAACCTGCCACACTCCCTCCCACATTGACACAGTGCCTTAAAATGTGCAAAAATATTTTTCGTTGTAACATCATTGGTCAAGTCAGGGACTACAGCTGCAGGGTGCAAAAATGTGCATATAACTGAATTCTATATGTGTAAGGGGGTTTTTCTTTCTGTCACCATAACTGTGGGTAACTTTCATTTTTAGATTGTTACTCATACTATACTTACATACAAGGGGACCACTAATAAGGGTAATCATGCTTTCAGAATCCAGCAGAGCGTGAACTTCTCCATTTTCCAGAAATGCAGTACACTTGATTAAATTGGTTGTAACACAATGGCATAACATTTCCTCAAGTAGCTTTATCAAATGAAATAGAAATAACTCTATTTCCAGCATGCATATTAGTTTTCAAATTTCTACTGCTAGTATGCTCTTCAGTATAATTGTAACATAATCTGGCTGTGTAACCCCTCCCTTCACATTTGAATTAAGTTAACCAATTACTTGCTTCTTTTTGTTTGATAGAAGCTTGCTTATTTTTTTTTTTTTGCAACTTTAGACTTAAAAGCAGACAAATCAGACTTAAATAAGCATTCTGCTAAAGCTACTAACTTACTAGAGTTTTTGTGACCCATCAAGTTTTGTAGGCATGACCTGCCCTTAGTGAAACTGAACTGGGATGGATCCAGTGTTTCATGATTTCCTGTCTTTGTTCATCAAGTCCACAATAATTCTTTCCATGGCCTTGCATATAAGATTAGTCAGACTTATGGGTCTGTAGTTCCTTGGGTGTTGACAGTCTGCCTTTCTGTAGAGAGAATTGGGATGACAGCTGAGCTGCAGTCTTCCATTCCCTAGGGAAGAATTTTGTCTGGAGGCTGTAGTTGAAGAGAGATTCTAGTGGGTCTGACAGGTCACAATTTCAAGCCATTTAGGAGGCATCCAAGTTATTATCAGGATCCACTGAGCAATGTTTTTAACTCTGAAAAGTGCAGTGAGGACTGTTCTTTAGTAATAGTTGGGGAAGAAATAGAAGAGGGTATTTCCTGGGGGAGAACTGGGGGTGCTACGGGGTGAAATTGGAGCTAAATTTATCAGCCAGCAAATTTGCTCTATTCCCTAGTCTGGTATACAAAGTTCCATTTATTATTATTTCAGCACACTGTTGGTTCATAGGTTCATAGATTCATTGGATGATACTAGGCTACTGGCCTGGAGCCCCTTATAAACCTAGCCAAGAATTCCACCCATGTTCCCACAAAGTCAGCTCAGCACCTGTTTTCTCTATCCGCAGGGACACAGGTGGAATCCCTGGGGTATATTTTCTGTTTCCCATCCAGTCGTCCAGGATCCTCTTAATGAGGGCTAGTGAGGTACTCTGACTGACATGGACAGGAAGTCTATTCCACAGATGGAGGAGTCATTGAGACACAAATCTGTCCTGCTAACAAGTTCTATTAATGTCATAGACCAGGTTGAGACTTTCCATATGGGGTGCATGAGTGGAGTTTGACTTACGGATATGCAGCAACTCCATCAAGGCTGAGATTACCTTGTATACTACAGACAGGTCACCTCTGAGCAGTCTGTATGAGACTAAGTAGAGGGACAGGGCTTTTACCCTATCTGTATAGGATAGATGTTTGAGACCCTGGATTTTCCTGGTCAGGAACCTCTGTGGTCTCTCCAGCTGCTGCATGTGCTTGGCAAGGTACATGCCTTAGGGAGCATTGAACTCGATAATGGATCTGATAAGGGAGGAGTACAGGGATGTTATGACCTGCTTATTCCTGGAAGAAATACCCTTACTTATGAGGTGGACCATGTAGAAAGCCTTCCGTACAACGGAGGCAACATAGAGGTCAAAAGTCAGGTTTCTATCAACCTGGGTGCCCAAGTCCCTCATGACTGATTGAGTGCTTAGTATGTTGTTATTAATGTGATAATTAGTGGGGGACACTATTTTCTCCAAAGGGGATAATGATGCATTTCTTCAGTTTGTGGCCATGCTTCTAGCACCAGTCATTAGTTTGGTTAAGGCCTTCTTGGAGGATGTTCACATCACTAGAGAAATTTATGACAGTGCCCAGCATGCAGTCATCTGCAAACTTGGTCAGCCACAGACCACTGGTTTTGGCTTGCACCTCAGAAAAGTATATCCCAAGCAGTAGAGGCCCCAAGACCGATCCTTGGGGTACACTGATTGTTACTAGAGGTGGCTTCCCCTATTTTGACTGAGTGGGTTCTATCAGTGAGCCAGTTAGCTACCCATCTGGTAACATATGAGTTGATGCCTAGCTGGGAGAGTTTATCTATTATGCCCGAGTGGGGAATAGTGTCAAAGGCTTTGGCTAGGTCAAGGTAGATGGTGTGCACTGTCTTGCCATCATCCATGGCTTTGGTGACTGTTTTGAAGAAGGCGACTAAGTTTAACAGGTGTGATCTCCCTTTGACCAAACCATCCAGTGGGATCAAGTGTTTGGAGGTTGTCGATGTCCTTGTTATAAGGTCCATGATAATGCATTCCATGGCCTTGAAGATCAGGCTAGTTAGGCTGATAGGCCTATAATTGCATGGGTTGGTAGACGCTCCACCTTTGTGCAGATGGATGACAGTGGCTATCCTTCCTTCTGCTGGGATGAAGCCAATGCACAGACTTTGGTTGAATAGGGTGCCTAGTGGTGCTGAGACCTCTTGGCTGAGTTCATGTAGGACACAGCCGGGGATGTTGTCGGGTCCCATGGAGGCTGTATTTTTTGCCTTTGAGAGGGCATTAATAACCTGCTCCCTGGTGATGAGAGGAGGGGGGCAGGTGCTGGGGATGTCCTGGTTTACTGATGTGGGGATAAGAGGGTGAAGTTTTCACTGAACTTGTATGCCAGCAGGTTGGCTATATCTATGGTGTTTGTGTATGTGGTATTCTTGATCACCAGTTCAGAGCAGATTTGGGAATTACCTTTGAGATTGTGGATGTATGCAAAGAATGCCTTGTGGCTGTCTTTAGTGGATGTGGCCAATTTGGACTCAAAGTTAGCCTTAGAGGATTTTACCAGTGAACTTATTTTCTTGTTCAGACAAAGGAGAGATTGCTTCCAACTTGGCACCTGCTCCTACTTGGTCTTGGGCAGCATTTTTTTTCCTTTTATTATAAAGTCTGTTTATTGATGTTGTGTATCAGACAGGTTTACCCTTCCTTGAGGAAGATGATTTGGTCTTGTCAGGTACTGCGGAGTCCATGCAGCTACATATGCACTCATATAGTTTTTTGGTGTAGGCTTGGACATTAGTGCTTCATTCAACTGAAGGGATGGTGGCTGTGAAGCTGCTTATACCTGCTCTCAGGAGGTTGTAGTCAGCTTTGGAAAAGTTTTTTTGTTCAACCCTGGCAGGGGGGGGGGGGGGTCAGGAGAGATGATGACTTGGAAACTGATTGCTTTATGGTCAGATCTTACCAAGGAGGATGACACTATAGGGGTGCTACAGAGGATACAATGTTGGTTAATAGCTGGTCTAGGATATTTTTACCTCTTGTGGGTAATGGGTGTTCCCTTTAAAGTTGTGTACATAATTGAAAAATGCCTTATGGTTATCCTTAGCCTGAGAGGTTATTTTTGCCTTAAAGTTATCTTTGGTGGACTTGATTAGTCCATTGAGTTACTTGTTGAGACTAATGAGGGAGTTTTTTGACTTTTGGGCACAGCCCTTCCTATTTTTGGACAGGATGTTCTTTCTTTTGTTTTACAACCTATTTACACTGGGGTTCCATCAAGGGGGCTTGTTTTTAGAGTTTGTCCTAAGTTTATTTTGGTTTGGTTTGGAGTTGCTGTTTCTATGCAGTTATTTACATGCTTGTAGGGGGTTTCCTTAACCATTTCCACACAGGCCACCATGTTCTCTGAATTTGGGGGGTGAGGCTTGGAATTTAGCTCTGCCTTCACTTAATTTTCTTCACTTGGAAACGTTTTTAAAGGTTCTGAGGTTTGCTGAGAGTTTAGCCTTTATATTTATTTCAAAGGTTACTGCTTTGTGATCTGATCTGACCACTGAGGGCATAACACAAGGGGGATGCAACATTTTCTCATATCTGTGAGTACCAGATACAGGATATTTGAACCCCTAGTAGGTGCATAGACTAGCTGTTCCAAGGTGTTTGCATTGACAAAATCCAGGAGTCTTCAAGACTGCATGCTAGTGGTCATTTATGTATCCCTGGTTATGGTAGGATAGTTGAAATTACCCATGAATATGATATTGGGCTGAATTGTGAGTGACTCTAGTACATTCAAATATGTGGTATGGTTATGCTGGGTCATAGATGGGGCCCTATACCTAGCAAGTATATGTTATTTGACTGTACCTAAGACTAGTTGGATATGGAGTGGCCCAAGCATGCCATATTGTTTGACCACTCTTGAGGTATGCTTACTTTTTATATAGAGTGATACACCTCCACCATTTGTCCCTTCTTGTGCTGTAGCTGATCTAAATGTATGGAAGGCATTATAGCCTTGTACTGCCAGTGTGCCTTCCATGGCTTTAAACCATGTCTCAGTAACTATACAGATAACGATGCTCTCCAGAGTGAGGAATGCTTCTATGGAGTGGAGAGTCTTGTTAAGACTCCTAGCATTGAACACTAACGTCTTTTGTTTATCATGCATACAATTTACTATGTTGGAAGATATATCATCTTGGCATTGCCTAAAAAAGACACTATAGGGAAGGATAAAGTTTTGGCCAGTATCTGAATGCTTCGTGGAGACAGGTGCAGACCATCTCTGGCAAAGCAACATTGTCAGTCAATCATGTCCTCCCAAGATGACAAATATTGGACCTCCTTAGAATTACACCAGTAACTAAGCCAACTGTTAAAATCAATCATCTTTTTTTTATATTGTGATATCATCACTGTAGAAGATGGACTGCTGCCTAGTGCTAGGGTCATACCTGCTTGGAACACATAATCTGAAAGCTCTATCATGTCTCTCTCTCTCTTTATATAGTCCAGAGAAGTACATCTCAGGTCATTAACACCCACATGGACTATGAGAGATTCATACTGGTACTTAAGATTCAGTGCCCTGAGTGCATGTGTTATCTGGCAGATCCTTGCCTGTGATAGTTACCTGACAGTGACTGTCTCCTAGCTCAGCCTGGAGAGGATGTTATCAGTGTGTCTCACAACAGAGTTTCCAATGACCAATATTTGGGGTTGTACATCAGTTTGCCTTAAGAGCTTAGAGGTTGAGACACTGTAGATGTGGCTGTATATGTCTTGGGGAGTGTTGTCTTTGTAGTGCTTCAGGGGTTGCTGAGAGGTGGAGACACTGTAGATGTGGCTGTATATGTCTTGGGGAGTGCTGTCTTTGTAGTGCGTCAGAGGTTGCTGAGGGCCTTTAAGGTTTGGATAGATTGCATTTAAGAGCCTCAGCATATGTGAGTTTATGTGTCTAATCCATACTCAGTGTAGTATGTGTATGTCACTGGCAACCTGTTTGAAGATGTTAGTGTATGTATGCAAAAGCTTTGCCACCAAAGACATAGTGTAGTTACATCTCTCACATACTGTGCCAGACTGCTTTAGAATAAGGTGGCTGTCAGTAGACATGAGACAATTACTACATTGTCACAAGATGCCCATTTCCATCAAGCTAGCTACAGAGACAGTAAGAAAGTGCTCAATTAGCCCCTTTTCAGTGGTGACCGAGGTTAAAAAGATGACACCAACCCTTTAATGTATGTCTTCTTTTCCTCTCTTTTCTCAAATTCAGAAACTGCTACCAAAAACAAACAGAACAAGGCCAGTCTAATCTTAACACCTCCAACTTGGTCCAGGTAGCTATGCTATTTTCTACAACTGAGCCTGATGACTCTTCAACCATTGCCTCACTTCTACATAAGTCGCTGCTCATACAGCAACAGGGCAAGAGTTTCACAACTGCACACTCATTTGATAGGAGGATAAAATTTTGGTTCCTAATAGTAATTTGTTTGTGTCTTTCGGCTTTTTCCCAGTTAGGGGTCGCCACACCGGAACTCCGGTCCACTAATGATTGGCAGTAGATTTTTATGTACTGGCTTGCCGGGCCTAATGCACAACCTTCAACAAAGGAACGCCCATTCACGCATGTCGCCACAGAGAAGACGCTCTAACTGAGAATCGAACGGGCAACGTCTAATAGTGAGGCGACAACGCTACCGCAGCACCACCACCACGGTATTTGGTTCCTAATAGTAATAATACAAGAAAATCTTGCACTTAGAAGTGGTAATGATTTGCTTCTTAGACAGTGTCCAATTCCAAGGTCATTAGGCCATTCAAACAACTTACTTAATTTAAATTTAGTTTTCTCATCAAAATTTTCTGCATTTTTTTCTGTTTATCTTCATAATAACTTCAGCCTGTGTCTGTGCTATTCTGTAACATAACTACATTTGGTTGATTTAAGATCTGGATACTGAGTTTAAGGTTTTCTGGTGTATTTACTTAAGAAGACTTTCATCAGAAATGGTAAGTTAGATAAATAAAGGCAAAAGAGGTAGGGTCTCAAGAGGGAAAGATTAGCATGATGCTTTCACATTCTAATTTACGAATAGCCACTTCCTTCTCTGTGGTGATGTTTTCACATTCTAATTTACAAATAGCCACTTCCTTCTCTGTGGCCATGCTGCAATCACTTCAGAAATACAATGCGGTGATGTTTGATCATTAATCTGCTGTGTTCACTTCATCAAATTCAGTGGTGAAGTCAACATATATAACATCTGTCTGTATGTTGTCCTCTGGAACTTCTGTGGCAAAAAGGCATTTTAAGAAATCACTGAGTTATCTTTATTGTAGTCATGTTGCTAGATATTATTCAGTTTAGCAAATAGTTTAGGTAGAAATAATCTTTCTATAACTTTGCCTGTGCCAGAGAACAAACGTATTGACCTATAATTATTTACAACATTTTGTTTTCCCTTTCTTTTATAACTCATCTTAAAATCATTGCAGTCTTACAAACTTCAGGTATCTCTAGGTTTTTATAACTGAAATTAAAAATAATGATATTGATATTAACACTGCCAGATATTTCAGATCATTACTAGTAACGTTACCTAATACTGAGGTTTTGGAAAATCTAGTTACTTAAGTAGTTATCAATTTCAAATGTAAAATACTGAACTCAGTAGTGTTAGCCCTTATGACAACCCCACTCTGAGGCAGCAATCAAGGTGCCTGAATCCTCACCACTGACACTGGAGAGTGACATTCACTTGGAATACAAATGGACACACTCAGTATTTCCAGATGCAGACCTCTCTGCTAAAAGCACAATTTCCCTTAAGAGCACACAGGGAACACACTCAGCCCAGGATCTGGGTTTCTCTATATCTGTCCCTCCCCAGGTCTCCATTAAGGCTCTTCACTTGCACAGATGTGTTTGGCACCCGCTCTGTGAAACCAGTGCTTTGTGTCCCTGCCCAAGTAACTGACATACACTCTTTGAGATTTAAATTTCACACACACACAAACACACACACACACACACACACACACACACACACACACACACACCTGGGAAAGGCTGGTACAGATTACCTGCTCTACCAACTATGCTCAGACTATAAGATAGATTCACTGCCAACAGTCAGGTACTATAAGGCTCTTAAAAGGGTAGCAAATGAGTGAAATTAAGATTAATACAAATGGTAATGTTGCCCAAACAGGCAAGCTTTTGGGAGTGGCCTGAGGTAGCACCAAATAAATATGTGCAAATACTCTCAAAACGTAAATATCTTCTAGAAAGGACCAGTCACAATGAAAAGTGTAAATATATTTAATAATAAATAATAAAAGAACACAAAAGTACTAAATATCTATTTACAGTAAACACCTGAGTTTCATTCACAGGAAATATTGAAATTAACAAAGCTGAAAAGAGTCACACAGTTACAAAAAAAACAATGCTTAACTATTCTCATTATATTTTCCTCACTAATCTCAAGAATTACTGTTCCTACTTACTGAATAAGACAAGATAATGTGAGTGAGTAGTCCTTGTTGTCAGATGCAAGAGAGAAAACAGAAGGCTGACAGCAATCTCCTACTAATATCTAAATATTATTTCTGGCTTACAAAATGACATCACACACATCTGGTCATCTGACTCTGTTTCCTGCACTATCCACATCAAAACAAGCTGTCAGGGTTTAGCACCTATGTGCTACAATACACACTAGACCTTTAGCTAAGTTTTATTAAAGCATCTGTAAGCCATAAAAACAATAAAACAATTCTACTCTTCCTACAGGAGCTACAACCTATTCTCTAGCACAAACAGTGCATCTCTGGCTCTATTCAAAACTGTGGGATAACATCTTTATGGCTTAACCCATAAAGTAATTTAATTTCAGATATATTTTAAAGATTGTGATTAACCTCTTCTATTCCACCCCTCTTTTAAAACATATACATTTAATTCAGTTACAATAATACATGCACATTTTTTCCTTCCAACAGGGAGCACTTCTGATACATTTTAACACAAACTTCACAAATACATTTTCAGTACAAGCATCTGTACAAATCAGTTTGATATGCAAATGACATATAATGCTTTACAAAGTTCCAGCTAGCTGTGCTGGCATATGTGACACATCCACTGCCCTACATCTCCTGGCATAGCTGGCAGTACCTCCTATTGTCACACCTCAGTCTTTTAGTTTTCTGTCCATATTACTTTCAGCAATATGTTAGATTTTATATGCAATACATAGATGGAATTGTTTTTTGTTTGTTGAGGGATGAAGTCAAGTTAACTGAATTTCTAATGAATTTGAATAATTATTTTGAAATGTACAACAGCTTGATCCAATGATTCTTTTGAGTTCCTAGACATTAAATTAGATATTGACACTATTACAGGCTAAGTGAATTCTACAGTGTGCAGTAAACCAGCTTTCAGTAACACCTACCCTCTATGTAAGAGCCATAATTTGCAATTTGTCAAAGACAATGTTATCAGAGGACAGACCGTACGGCTTTTGAGACTGACAATGACCAATGACAATGAAGCATTTAAGGGTAAAATGATCATTTGAAATGTATATTCATCAATAGGAGATGTTATATTCATTTGATAAACAAGACTTTTTCACAGGTTGGAGCAGGTAACTCTTCATTCTAACCAATTTTGAAGAAAATAGACAATGTATAACTAGAAAATAAATTTTGCTTTTAATAATGCTTTCTCATTGGAATATTCCTTGGATAGTTTTTTGATTAAACATGTTATTGTTAATAACTGAAACATTTTTAAGGGACATGCTTAACTATTTAATAAGGTAGGACACACACCTACATTTGAATATAAGAGGAACATCAATCCAAAGCTACTATTTGAATATATTTAAAGACTATATTTATAGACAACACCACTATATACCCAACTGAACACACCAAATTGCTAGGAGTGGAAATAGACAATAAACTAAAATTTGACATTCACATATCCATGACTATAAAAAAAGTCCACAAAAAACTAGGAGCGTTATACAGAAATAAGCAATTTCTCACCAAAGCAGCAAAGATTTCAATAGCAAATTCCCACCTTATCTCCACCCTACTATATGCCTCTCCAATATATACCAACCTAAGGCAATGTGATCTAAACAAGCTAGAGACCTGCTACAACAAAATCGCCAAATTCACCACAGGGGCATCCTACCATAGTCACCACTGTCTCTCACTTGCTGAACTGGGCTGGCTTGAACTCCCTCACCTCCTTCAGTGGTATCAACTCTCACTCGCCCACAAACTAGTAAACCATCCACTAAATGTCCCATCCCTCCAGAATCTACTCCAATCCTATCGCACCACCAGACCACTAAGATCCAGCAGCAAAAATCACTTGCAGATCACTAAAGCCAATAACTCTGCTGGTGAAGCACTATTCTCTTGCGCCATAGCCAAATTATGGAACTCACTCCCACCCACAATTACCTCCATACCATCATGCACCCACTTCAAAACTTTACTAAAAGCGCAACTAAAAACATGCTGGCTATGCCCTTGCAACTCCCATTCTAATATCATCCACCCCATTCAACCACTACCTTTCTTTCCACTCCACTAACTACCTTGATTATAGCAAGCTCAGATGCTCATAAGCCAGTACTTATTATACAGCACAAACTTCTTCTTCTTGTAACATTTGTTAATGTCTGGTATGCACTTCACAGATAAAGATTCTAGTTGTCTACTGATGTACTATGTTCTTCATCTGTAAATATGTTGTAAGTAATTGCTATGTAAATTGTTATTCACTATGTAATCTAATGTATATACTGTCTGTTTATTTTAACTGTGGAGCTTTTCTCCCCGGGCCTCCACTGAAAATGGACCTACGTCCAGTCGGACACTCCCGGTCAACAAATTTAAATAAATAAATAAAAAGGAAGCCAGTAATTTAACTTCTAATACATGCAGACCATGATGTATAGCTCCATGTTTATTTTATAAGTATTCTGGCTATATGAGTAGCAGACCTATGTTTGGTAGTCAACTATGACAGGGCACTGAGGTCAAAACTTCATTCTGAAGGTAACTCTTCTTATGTGGTTTACTCAGCCCAGTGCAACAGCTGGGAGTTGTTCTATATTGCCAGAATACCATGCAAAATGTAACAGATGAGTGAGTATAGGAGCTCTTCACGCCATCTTAAATAAGTAGTGAACAAATACACTTCATAATCATTTTACTTCGTGTTCGAATTTTAGAAAGTCTCATTATTTTGTTATAACTATGTCAGTAAGAATGCTTATGGAGGTTATATTGATATATTACCAGATATTAAATAATTGTATTGGCAAGTTATATATTTGATTATCAGCCAGCAATAGTTCTGGACCCAGTTAATGTTATCAAAATTAGATGTATTTTAAGACAGATAGCAGGTATTTTATTATTGCATTGAATATTTCTGATACATTTTTTTTTCTTTTTTTTTACAATACTCCTGTTTTTCATAGTTTACAGCCATGTTGCTGTAATAAGATAGTATAAAGTATATATGAAGCAGATTTTAACACATGCCAGTTCTGTGGTGAAATATTATGCATCACTTCATTCTTTTATGAAGTGAAACAAGTCTCTATCCACCTGGAAATAAATGACTTCCGTGTTTCTGATTTACACCTACGGTTGTGCTTAAATAAATTCTAAGACATATTTTCTACTAGCTCATCTTTAGCACAGAAAAGGGCATGCTGCTATGAGTACAAGTGTCTTGTAAGTAAATAATAACTGTGCAGCAGGCCTGGAAAGGCCTCACTCTGCTGCTTTTGTTTTTAAAAGAGCAATTGACTGTATTTCTTCTTGCTTTTCGACAACAACAAGAGTGTTAGTAAAAATATATTCTTTTACTTGGCATTTTTAGGATTCAATATGCAGACCTCTTTGCTTTTCTTAGGTATATAATGTGTCTAATGTTTGTAATTTAATGGCAGAATGTAAACACATTTCCTGGGCCTCTGTTTTTTACTAATAAGTTTTAATTTTCTTATAATAATGTGTTGTGACATTACAGACTCATTACTGAATTCATAATGGATTATTAATGTGACCTAAATTATACCACATGTCAAAATGTCATTTCTGGAATAAGAAGTTATTGCAGCTCATTCTTTTTCTGTGCCTAGCATAGCATTTTTAATTATAAAGCATAGTTTTAATGTTTCAGTGAGCAAGAAATCATATTAAATAGGTGTAAGACTCTTACATAGGGTCTGACTTCACCAAAAAATTATTTCAAGTATTATAGTAAGCACATTCCCTGCTGTATTTCATATATAACACTGTCTCAGAATTTCTTCTCTTTGATATCACCTTTAATTTTGTGTAGTTGTTTTATGCCTTTTGATTCACAATTGAAATGTCTATGTTTGATTAACAAGCTTACAGCCTATTGGTCTTCCAGAAGCTTGATAGCCATAATTCCATTCTGGAATTTGTAACTTTTTAAATGTATTTATTTTCTATAGAATCCGCTCATGTACACATAAGTAATGTATGTATTATCTTTTCATAGTCTCCTAGTAGTTATTATTATTATTATTTTTATTGTGTGATCATCCACATTCAGGTGCAAGCTTGCAGTATCAGATTAAAACATGTCTGTGTAGTATCATGTTAACTCTTAACTGTAAAGGAATAGGAGAGTGGCTGAGATGGACTAGTTGTGTCAAAAGCAAGTTTGCGTTATGGCTGATATACTTGTGGCAAAGGGGTGAGTTTGGTGCTTGTATAACGTCTGAGATATTGGAGACAAACCTAGTGCAGCTCAAGAAAATTGTAGGGGAACTGAGAGCCATGGAATTATGACTGACGGCAGGGACAAGAGATACAAATGCTCTTTGGGTATAGTGAAAAGACGAAGGATGCTGGAAAGGGACAGAGGCAAAAAGGCACCCCAAGCAAGTAACCAAATAATAAAGTAATGAAAGAAAATCGGGTGATCCATAGAGATTTCAAGGCAGGAAAATGGCAGGATCAAGAAATGCAGACAGAGTAAAGCCTAAACCTGAGCAGTGGAGTTCAGGGACCAATCAACCAAAACTGATAGTGACTGGTAGGCCATACCTAAAAAGCAAGAGGACTATAGACCAGACAGCAACATTAGCATCTAAAAGGGACAGATTTAGTAGCAATACGGTCTGCAGCTTCAAGTTCTGAGAAACAAGTGGGAGTTTCATCATGATCAGATATTCAGTAATGAAAAGTGTTAGGAGGCCAAGTGGCTAATAAGGTTACTTAAATTATTTGGACTGAAGGTGAATCAAATCAGTCTTAAAATAGAGAGGCTCCTCACTGATAAAACAAGGTATTCGCATGCAGTTATGCATGTGGATGCAAATGGCCTAACTGAGGAAATAGGTGATGTAGCTCAAGAGTGGTCTGGGAAGGAAGCAAAGTTTTAACAAGGTCTGGGGTGCAAGGCAGGATTCTGAGAAATGTTTCTAGTATTTGCTGCTAGAATACCTATTGGGCACACAATTATATTGTTCAATGCCTAACTGAAAGAATGAGCAAGATAAGGGTCATGCACTTACAGCGGTTCCTTCCGGATGTATTTTCTGCAAACTAAAAAAAAAAACTAAACTACTGACAAAGGCAAAGTACCTACTTACACAGTCAGAGCTCTGACTTGACTACTGGCCAGGATAATGTAGATTCAATAAGGGGAAGAAAATTAAGTGGCTAAATGTTAACTTTCTTGTTTCAGGAGAAGTGCGAAATTAGGTTCTGTAGCATCTACCTTCTTGTCATGAATAACTGACATCACCTTTACAACAGGAGTAGGATAGCATCTCAAGCAGTTACTCATCCATGGTAGGATTTGATCAACTAATGCCCCCCTGCATGCAGATAGAGCAGGGACTATGACAATGTGGCCTCAGCATTACAGACTTGCACATCTCTCATTCTTTTCTGGTCTGTGCCATTCTGATTTCTCAAAATTCAGGAGGCATTGATCCCTATAGATTGCTTATGTCATAAGTGATGGTGTAATAAAGATGTTTCTTGCTTAAAAAAAGGGTCAGGAGTTGAATAATTTATGTAATGTTACTTAGGTTATATGATGTATAGCAATTTCTGAGAAGTATAATGTTTGTTAATGTTAATTTGTTAATACAGTTTGATTATGTCTGTATAAATGCAAATTTGCCTGTGTCACAAGTGATAATTTAATAATGGTGCTTAAAAAATCAGGAGGCACTCTTCCCACCGCAGAAGGCAGTCAGCTCATCCTGTTTAAGAGTCATTTTGAGGTATTACCCATTGGAGTATGTGAAAAGAAACCTCTTATGGAAAGAAATGCCTACAGGTCAACAACAGAGGGGAAATGGAAATAACTCTCACTGCAGAATACAGTCAGATCGTCCTGATGAAGAGTCATATTGGGGTATTAACCACTGCAGTACATGGGAAGAAGCTTGTTATTATGGAGATAAATGTCCTAAGGTCAATAACAGTAAATGCAAATGGAAATAACTTTTCTAAGTATTTTAATTACATCAGATATGTTTCACTCGTGAGCTTTAATATTTTGAAATCGGTGAGAAATCTAGGCTTCAGAATATTGCTATTGTAATAGTCTTTGCCTGCAACTGGTAAATACCTTTGACCCTCAAAATAAGATAAAGGTGGTGTCCATCTAATGAAACAAATAATATAGAGGATTATGATAAAGTCACCAGTCACAGACAGTTTATTAATGTGTTTGAGTAATGGACTTAAGTTCACTTCAAGAGTGAAACTCCAACATTGAATTTCTTGAGTCCATTTTGAGAATGTATTAACAAATACCTATGATCAGTGACTGGTCACAATGTTTTGCAGTACATGGAGCTTTAGTATTAAAAGTAAAAGGAGTGTGAAGAGTTTTAAAGCTTTGAAAGTTGTAATGCATTTAGTGATGCTGTACAGATTGGCCAGAAGATAACTGTACCTCCGATGGACTAACAACTTTAAAGGATATCTGGAAATATTTTATAGCTTTTAAAGTCGTTACCATTTCCCAGCACTGTTCTGTGTTGGATTCTGTGTATGATCTATTGTACATATTAAACCAACAACAGAATGCTAAGGGAAATATTTCTGAGAAGGGCATAACAAGGTTGTCATTTTCCCTATTCCAGAGCATAGTGTGCCCCATTCTATGTACTATAACAATAATCTGAGCTATCATTCTTTAATAATAATCTTTCATATTGGTCACTGAAGGATTGAGAGTTGTCTTAACAATATAATTGTAAAGTCACAAATCTCTTAAGAAAAACTACAGATTTTAAATGGATGGGAGAACTGCCATTTTGATGGATCTTTTATTTTCCTTCCCATGATCTATCTGTTCAGTAAAAAAAATAGGATTTCTTTCTAACCATCCTTTTGCTTAATGGAGACTGTGGGACAACACAGGCCAACTAATGACCAGTGAATCTTTTCTTTTGATGTCCCAATGTGTTTTCTTGAGTGAAATGTTAGGGCCTTTACAGCATGTCCCTTATGCACCACAGGTCCTCTGCTCATGACTAAGCTAGGAGTACATAAACTGTTTAATGTCTAAAGAGTCAAACATCAGGCCACAGAGTCCATTTCAATGGTAATGATGTCTTAAAATCACCACTTCATTGTGATGGCATTTTCCTCAGTAATAACAGGATTTTACAGGCATCACTAGATGTGCATTATCAAACTCCTGTGATCATGCCCATAAGTCTGTTGTGTTTCATATTCATAAGGAAAGGCAGTGACGATATTTAAGCTGAAGAGCCATATATTATGTTCTTTAGAGTGACGTATTTAGTGAAGACATAGGTTCATAGATTAGTACTAGGCTAGCTGCCCTTGCGAGCCATTGTAAGCCTAGCCAATTATCCCCTGTGAGATTCAAACCCTGTACCTTGTGTTTGCAAGGCAAACACCTTAACCATTAGGCCATCCTCCCAACATGCCAAACCAACTTCCAAAAGGAGAAATAAGCACCTTGGGTTCTGTTATGGATCTCACTGCTTCTCTTGCAATTAAGGAGAGGTAGCTATCATGATATGGTAATCAATTACCAACCCTAGGGCCTGTCTCTTAATTGTGAATTGTGGAAGGTCATTTGCAGACACAAGCATTAAACAGGCTGACACATCACTGTTATCTTCACTGCTGTTGAGCCATGTTTACAGACTTTGGTAGGTGTCTGCATGTATGTTTAATGCAGCTTAGAGGTCAGTCAAACATAGCTATTAGAATTGTAGAGTACATAGAGTCAAATGTGTTTGTTAGGTCAATGGAGACAATATACAAGTTATGTTGTTATTCTTAATACTGCTAATGAATCAGTTTGTCAGCAAAGGTCATGCCTATTGCATCATCGGTAGCCTGAATCCACACCGAGATTCTGGTAGGACTTCCTTAATAACATATGATCTCAGAAAGTGCATCAACTCCGTGAATGCTGGATAGTGAAGAAGTACAATGATGATACAATAGCACTAACTAGGTTTAAGGGCAATCCGTTCCAACACCTAACAAAGCAAAGATCCTAAAATGGTGGCTGTAGTCCTGAAATATATGAAATCATTAAAATATTAGAGATGGTCGTCAATAAACTGCAACTTTATTAATAACTCCACTCAGTACCAGTGATTCATATCACTTAAGATTCTACTTTGTAACAGCAGCTGATCTGCCAGCAGCAGCCTCGTTAAGATGCCACACCAATGAGTAACTAAAGACTACTTGCAATCCATGCTTAACTGCTCTAATGTGAGGCTCATGCTTGATTTGCTTTGGCATAATCAGTGTGGAAATCCTGAACCTGGAGTTTCCTTATACTGTAGAGTCTCCTACTTGAAACTTGTAACTGCAGGTCACACATAAGTCTTCAGATAGTATTCCACAAGTGCTCTGGTCAGGTATATGATAGCCTCCACACTGGCTTCAGCTACTGAGATCTATAAGTCCTACTGCTGCAGGTGCCCACTTGTATATTGTGGTAATGAAACATCTGTGACATCAAAGCCATTATACCAAGTATATACTAATATAACATGCAGTGGAAACAGAGGTTTGTCATCACTTATTTGATGTGTGTATTACATAGACTGAGGTATACAGCTAACAGACAGACAGAAGGCTTGACATTTAGAAGTCAAGCCAAAGTTAAATGGCTCAAGAGTTACTTGCTCTAGAGATCTCAACCTAGCTTGTGACATTAACAGATCATGCTGGAAAGACAGATATGTCTCCCAGAGTCTGCTGCTTCTCTGGAAAACACTCCCTAGTCACGTAAAACAGAGGTCCTCACTGACTCTATTCAAATGCAACCTACATAATTGGATGGAAGACTACAAATTCGCCCCTGGGGTGTCACTCTTGTCCCTCATGGACAACGGTAGCCAATGCTGATCACAGACCCACTCTGTTCATAAATTCATTCTTTACTTCCCAAAAAAGAAAACAATGAGGATACTTGGGTTTAACATGGCTAGGCTTATAAAGGCTCTAGGGCTGGTAGCCTAGTAACCTCCTATGAACCTATGAACCTATGAATTAATTTAGCCAATGCAAGTCTGCATTGATATGTAACTTTTACTGGTATGTGCAGATGGATTTTGTTTGAGTATTTATTACATTCCATTTGTGTTTATGCTGATCACTTTGTCATCATTATTATTCAGTGAAAGCTTGGCAGTTCTGACAATGAAATAAAAAGTAATTATGGTTTTGTCCACATTAGGTCTCCAGTTATCTTATAGAAATGGTCAGTGTTTAACAGAGTTTGTGTCATTCATCCTTGTGAAGTAAAAATTGAAAGTCAGAAATCTATCCAGACATTCTTGCTAAAAATAAGCATCCTTAAGTATTAAAATGTGTAGCAAAAAGTTATAGCCACCAAATCTAACCCTACTGGAAAAAATACTTAACAGGCTACAGATTACTTTCTGCTGCAAATATTAATACTTTGGAGTTCAGTGTTGAAGGAATATTTAGTTAAAGTGCTGACTAAAGAAGATTGCTTTACTCATTTACTGTTACAGTAATAAAATTAATGTTTCTTTCTAAGTTGTAACATAAGCAGGAGACAAATCTTTTATTTGCATTGTATTCCTTCAACATAAGTATAGCCCTTACAAACTACCAGGCTGTCATAGTTCATTTTAGGAACCAGCAAACTCTAAGGTAGCTGGACCCTTCCTTCTAGTCCTGAGAGGCCCCCAACCAAAGTGTCTTAGTTTGATATGTTGCTAACATTTATCAAAGCAAAAAAAAAAGGTTAAGAGCATTCGTGTGTACCTAATAAGTCAGGTGGTTAATAACTCTGATATGATGAAGAATCCTAAGGATTAACACTACTTCTTCCCATTTAAAATTCAAAGGTACTTCTGGTTGTAAGACTTAATCATTTTGGCATATGTTTAGTTAACTAGGATGCTTCATGATTTCATTATATGTTTTACCCTTGACTTGACTTAGTTAAATGCTGCTGTTGGGTATTCGATCTATTGCAGATAAAGTGCACATTTTAAGTTATTAATATGTTTATGTCCTTTGTAAAAAGCAAAAAAAAAAAAAAATCTCCAAAGCACCATTTTTTGATCTACCCTAGGTCCAGCCTACTCCATCCCCCACCCCCTTGACATGCCCATCACACTGTAGCAATGCTTGAACAAAACTGGATGAATCGAGAAGGTAACTGTGGAAAAAACTACCCATTCATGTCAAGCAAAGCTCCTCATTGGCCCTCTTTAAGAAAAACCTTGACGACTGGATGGGAAATAGAAAATTCACCCTGGGGATCACTTCTGTGGCACTGCTTGACAGGGGCACAGGAAAATAATTTTCTTGGGTGGTGAAACCCAGGGAACCATTTTGGCTAGGCTTATATAGGCCCCAGGGCTGATAGCCTAATACCCACCTATGAACCAATGAAACTCTGGTACTTTATAAAGTCATTTTCCTGATCTCTTGATTTTTCTGACTAACTTTCAGTTTTTAAAATACAATGGAAATAATGAGCATGTGGTTATGCCTGACAGTTACTAGTGGGGGCCCAACTCATTTACTCATATTGGTGATACTTTAACTCCATTAATACTGCTTGATGTCCCAGTGACTGCAAAGCCTGCTGAGGCCTCCTGATTCCATTAATCCTGCTAAGGTAACCTGACTTGTTTACTTCAGTAGGTCCTCTGAAACCAATTTTTCCCAAACACCTCTGACTGTTAATTTGGTTGTAACTCCATTCTGTTAAGAGTCTGATGTTGATAATCTTACTAGGTCCCCCAATTCTCTCAATCCTCCTGAAAAATCACCTCTTCATTACCGCATCTGGAGGTCAGACTGATCTTGATAATTCTGGTCCAAAAATCTTGTCATTTCTCAGAGGATGACGTCTTTACTCCTGCCATACCTATGCTGATTCCATTAATTCTGCTGTGGGCCCACGGCTTTTTTAATACTGCAGGGGGTTCCCAAAACTGGAAAGATGACCCTGTTTTCCATTCACATATTGTAGCTCATTAATGTGAAGCAATGCTTTGATAGCTATCGTACTTAGAAACAACCTAATCACATTTAGTCAGTTTATTACTGCTTTACTCCATGTTCTACCAGTTAGAGAGTGAAAAATGTGTATGTGATCTGTTTTAGTGCTTTGAAAAATGTAACACAGTTCATCCTGTCACACAACTATTCAGAATACATATAGCTATAGCTGCTCCAATGTACTGCAAGATAGTGAGCAAAAATAAGAAACAATGTACAAGTACAAAGATTTTGTATCTTAGAATATCACAGCATGCTTAGAACTGCCTCACAAACAGCAGAGAGAAGTGGTGTATTGCTAATCCTGTAACATCTATAAAAGCTGTAATACACTTTGTAATGCAACACACAAAAATAAGCATGGCAGTAAGAACATTGCAGCTTTTAAAGCTGTTCCAACTTTCCACTCTTGTCCAATGCTAGCTGTTGTTTATGTTTTAACACAACACTGGAGAATAACAGCTATAGTGGGTGTTTAATAAGGCTTTGTTAAGTACCTTTCTTATGTCAGGAAGGTGATTAATCAGGTTGTTTGTTTCTAGTTTATATACTAGCGGTACTACATTACTGCACATTATTTCTATTATATAGCATTAGATAGCATTAGAACTTTAAGTGTAATTTGTCCGGAAATGATGGCAAAATGTTGTTTTTTATCACATAATTAAAAAAGACATGTGAAGGACTTGAGACATTACGTACTTTAATATGTCTGGAGAGGAGGATGGGGATAGCAGCAAGGCAGGAAACAGAAGAACAGCAGGTACCATAATAAATCACTGTGCATCTCTACCTTACTTATGGTTGTCAAAATGTTGACTATAGCACTCCTTATACTCTTTCTGATAACATTAAATGGCCATGCAATATTATAGCAGTAACCCATGCTTGGGTGTGGGTAATTCTAGATTTACCCACGGTTGGTGTGGTTTGATCACAAGGCCAAAGCCCGAGTGGCCAAACAAAGACAACTGTGGGTAAATCCAACATTACCCACACCCAGAAGTGGGTTATTGCTATTATACAATGACATTATTTAATAAAATATATAATTACTTTTCTTAAATAATGGCATCGTATAATGCCTCCTTGCTGCCCTTCCGCAGCTGTCTTGTATTCTGCGGCAGTTCTGATGTACTGCGTATGCTTATACTTCCGCAGTACATCAGAGCTGTGGGCAAAAGCAATGGAGAAAGAAAGATCTCCGTTGCTTTTTACAACCTGTCTCACTATGTTAAACCCATTTGACATAGCGAGACAGTTTTGAAAAAAGCAACGGAGAAAGCAAAATCTCCATTGCTTTTTAAAGTGTCTTGCTATGTTAAATGGGTTTAACATAGTGAGACAGCTTTAAAGAAAAGCAACAGAGATGTTCCGTTGCTTTTTTTAAAGCTGTCTCGCTATATTAAACTCTTTTAACATAGCAAGACAGGTTGGAAAAAGTAATGGAGATCTTGCGTTCTCCGTTGCTGTAAAAAAAAAAAAAAAGAGTTATACTAATGGAAAAAGTCCGGGCGACCGGACCTTTTTCCATTACTATAACTCTGATTTACAATGTGCATGCTGACCAATCAGCATGCACGTTTTGGAATATTAATGGGGGGGGGGGGTCGTTGTATAATAGGGGTAAATCAATGTGTGTATTTTTATACAGAAATCTACTGTGCAAGGTAATTTTGTGCTATCCTCTATTTTTTATGTATTTACATTTTACATTGGTCCAAAGATGATAGTGCTAGCAGGATATGATGCTGTGAAGGATGCACTATTATACAATGACCCCCCCCATTAATATTCCAAAACATGCACACTGATTGGTCTGCATGCACGTTGTAAATCAAAGTTATAGTAATGGAAAAACGTCCGGTCGCCCGGACTTTTTCTATTAGTATAACTCTTTTTTTTTTTTTACAGCAACGGAGAACGCAAGATCTCCGTTACTTTTTGCAACCTGTCTTGTTATGTTAAAAGAGTTTAATATAGCAAGACAGCTTTAAAAAAAAGCAGTGGAACATCTCTGTTGCTTTTCTTTAAAGCTGTCTCGCTATGTTAAACCCATTTAACATAGCAAGACACTTTAAAAAGCAATGGAGATTTTGCTTTCTCTGTTGCTTTTTTCAAAACTGTCTCGCTATGTTAAAGGGTTTAACATAGCGAGACAGCTTTAATAAAAGCAATGGAGATTCTCCGTTGCGTTTTTTAAAGCTGTCTCGCTATGTTAAATTTGTTTAACATAGCGAGATAGGTTGTAAAAAACAACGGAGGTCTTACTTTTTCCATTGCTTTTGCCCACAGCTCTGATGTACTGTGTAAGTATACGCATGCGCAGTACATCAGAACTGCCACAGAATACCATACAGCTGCGGAAGGGCAGCAAGGAGGCATTATACAATGCCATTATTTAAGAAAAGTAATTATTTTTTTCTTAATTAATGTCATTGTATAATAGCAATAACCCACTTCTGGGTGTGGGTAATGCTGGATTTACCTACGGTTGTCTTTGTTTGGCCACTCGGGCTTTGCTCTCGTGACCAAACCACACCAACCGTGGGTAAATCCAGCATTACCCACACCCAGGCAAGGGTTATTGCTATAATAAATCACGCTGGTGACTTTGGAGAAAGAGCTCATGTAAAACTAATTGACAAGCACGTGCAAGGAAATAGTAAATGAAAGCCTAGAATTTATTTTCCTTGATTTAAATGGAGGTGGGAGGGGAGTATAATAAAGGACTGCTACTTATCTTACTAATGCAGTAGACCATTAGTAAACCAGTCATCTCATGACAGATAGCACTATTTAAAAGACTGCTTCAGAAAAAAGAAAACATTCAAGTCCAAGAACTCAAAACAAGATATTTAGTTCAACAAGCTGATACAATTTCAGGGTTTATAATATTAATTTGTTGACTATGCTTCCTGCAGAAAAATAAGGAATTCCTGGTGGTTACAAAAAAATGCTATTTAATTGTAAAAAAGGGTACTTTTGAGAGATACAGGATGATAGGTTGGAGGTTTGAAGAAGTAAAGATCAAACAATTCACCCCCAATCAAAATTAGAAAATTAACATTTGTGAAATTGCTGTCAAGGTGAAAAATGCTTGTCTTACTCTTTTTCAAGAGAGTCATATCCAACACCACAACATTGCTGCTGTGATCCATTTGGTATTATTCTTGATGAAGTGACATCAACAGTGCTGGGACATTGTCACAAAGGAGACACTCAACCAATCTGCAGATGCATACCAAGAACAACTCTGTCTCTGATATGCCATAGTCGGTGTGAAAACTCAGATGTGGCAGAACCATTTTCTACTTTTTTAAGATTCCTCAAATTTGTCATAGGCCTCATGTCTTTTAAAGTTAGAACAAAATGGAAAGGCTGGACTTAATGAAAGAAAGTTTTATGCATGCAGTATTCTAGGGGAAAAAGAAAGACTATGCTTTTATATGGGAGAATGAAATATTGACCTTCATAAACAAACATGTAATACAAAATGGCGATTGGTGATTACTCTACCATAGTATAAATTCTAACTGGTGGTCTGTTTTTATAATGCTACTCATGTTAGATAATATCAAAAGGCAGTTTAATGTACTTCACAATGATAATTTTAGAACTAAGATTATGAGTAACAAAACTAACAACAGTGATATCCATCCATCCAATGTTTTCAAGTTACATTTGACTCCTATAGCAACTGCATGAACAGACTGTACCGTCCTTAGAGTTTGGTAGGCAAAAACAGGAATGGAAGCAGGTAGCACACACACATACCATTTGAATACCTATAGACAATTTGTCCCCTGTACCTGATATCTCTTTTCACTCATATAGCTCTTCTCTTTTCTTTTTGACCTCTCGTTCACTAGAAACTTTGTATACAACTGTACATAAGGGATCTCCTTGAATGTGAAATTCTATATTCTCATATTTTGAAATCTATATCTGTCCTTTTGAAACTCAACATTGCCCCCACTTTCATAATGGTAATTTACTTTTCACACATATACACCTCACACTATCACTGTATTTAACACAAAAAAGTATGAACACAACCTGGGTATACTCCAAAAAGAATTATTTATTCACAAATAAAGTAAGCGTTTTTGTACAGGATAGTACCTATACTTCTTCAGAGAAGACAAGACAATACTGAATGCAAGACCTTATATACACTCTCCCAGAATGTAAATCTAATGAGCTCTATCACATGATCAATTAAACATTAATTGATCATGTGAGAGAGCTCATTAGATTGGTAAACTAACTCCTACAGGGAAACCATATCCTACTTGGATATCAATTTGAGTAAAGATAATGTCAAACAATGTTGCGTGGCCACTATATTCAGAAAGGAAATGCATTCTAATTTCTTTCTGCATTATACTAGCTCTCATCCTGACCACCAGAAGAAGTCAGTGGTCAGAGGACAGCTAGTTAGAGTGGACAGAATGGTATACAAGTATCATGACTTTTTAAGTGAATACCAGTTCCTAAAAGAGAGGTTTCTTAAGCTTGGTTACCCACAGCCCCTATTAGAGGGCATCATAAAGGAGGTCACATCTAAGAGAGCAACAGGGTTTTATAATGCTATTTTAAATGATTCCTTACTTGTGAATGGGAATGACCATAGCTCTTTCATTCTACATAATAATAGATTTACTATGCATTCCTCCGTAGATCCATTTACAAATTTTTCCATCACATTTGTGACCCCATTTAGTAATGAAGCATACATTATTAAATGTATAATACACAAGAATTGGGACTTAATAGTAGCTGAACTTAAGAGTTAGTTTACCAAGTAAACCTAGAATCATATTCAAGAAGGGTATTAATCTAAAAGCCATGTTGGAGCAGACGAGAATAGACAATCCTAGGATTAAAGGAATGTTCAAATGTGAAAACTGCCCCTACTGTAAACATGTGAGCACAGGACTCTCATTTGAAATCAGGAATATGAGATTTTCATGCAAGGGTAGATACAATTATAACACTCATAGCATTATATACCTGGCCCAGTGCAAAATGTGTCCTGTTTTTTACATAGGAAAATCTGACAGAAGACTAAGAGACAGAATGTACGAACACCTTTACGCTATCAGGAATAAAAGGATAGAGAATGCATTGGCTAAACACGTCATCAATTCACCAGAATATGTTTTTGAATTCAGAGTTATTGATACAGTTGACACAAATATTAGAGGTGGTCCCACCTCTCTGATATTGAAGAAATGTGAATTGTTATGGCAGCTAAGATGTGATGCATTTAGGCACCCAGGGATTAATGACATGTGCTCCATAGCTTGCATACTTAAACTGAGGAGACTTATAAGATAAAGGCCTTCATTTTCTTTGGTATTTTTTTCAGAATTTTAGATTGTTTAAATTGTTCATTTCATACATTCATCTATGTTACCGTTTTTACAAGGTATCTATATTCAAATAGATGAATTTTAACATTTTTATGGTGTATAAGAATGTTTTTAACACATTCATTCAGTTTCAAACAGGACTTAGTACATACATACACATGTATCTTTATATCTATTCAGTCCCTTGTTTTGATCACACATTTTTAACCACACTTTTTATCTTTCGTCACCATAATAATAATAATGTTTTATTGTCATTTTTATCCATTTTTTATCTAATTTCTTATCGAATTTATTAATATTTATTCATTATTCAGTCTTATAAGTGTTATTTAAAATTTTACCAGGTGTTAGTGGCTACTTTTCCAATATACTTCTAATGTACACTTCTGGGGTATTTTGAAATGTATTTTTCAATGTATTTTCTAATGATTTTCTTATATTATTTCAAGCTAGGTCTTTTATTTAATGTAATTAATGTTTAATTGACCATGTGATACAGTATTGTCTTGTCTTGTCTGAAGAAGTGCAGGTACTATCCTGTATGAAAGCACTTACTTTATTTGTGAATAAATCATTCTTTTTGGAGTGTATCCAGGTTGTGTTCATACTTTTTTTGCTATTTTTACTTTATTTGTGAATAAATCATTCTTTTTGGAGTGTATCCAGGTTGTGTTCATACTTTTTTTGCTATTTTTACTTTATTTGTGAATAAATCATTCTTTTTGGAGTGTATCCAGGTTGTGTTCATACTTTTTTTGCTATTTTCCAAGTTTTTTTTTTTGTGTTTTCATACTGCGGTGGTGGTGCTGCGGTAGGGTTGTCGCCTCACAGTTAGACGTTGCCCGTTCAATTCTCAGTTAGTTTCTGTGTAGCGACATGCGTGAATGGGCATTCCTTCATTAAGGTTGTGTGTTAGGCCCAGCAAGCCAGTACGTAAAAGTCTACTGCCAATCATTAGCGGACCGGAGTTCCGCTGTGGCAACCCCTAACTGGGAAAAGCCGAAAGACACAAACAAACATAGTATCCAGACTGTACTTAACACATTTTTTATGTCATCTACATTACCTACTAGTCTTTATGTTTATCACCTACTAACTCATTACTATGGATGTGTTGTTTCAAATTCTTGCAACTACTCAGACTAATTTATTCTTTATTGATTATTACTTTCCTAACCTATAATTTTTGTTATACTTCACAAAGTTATATTGTACTGAACTTAACTGTCACTCGGTAAAAGTTATAGTACCTAAAATTGTTTATTGGACAAAGTCCTTCAATAATCTATTTTTGTTTTTCTCTCTAGGCCTCTGCTATGACCATCTGCAAATGTTTATTCATATCTTCTTTATCAGACCTCAGTGTCCTAATGGATAAGGCATTATCCTTCTAAATCAGAGATTGCAGGTTTGAGTCCCATCTGGGGTAACATACTCTTGAAACAAGTCAAGCCAATATAAGTACACTTTTTTGCACTTGCTCTGTTTCAGTGAAATTTAATACTTTTGTGCTATATTTATTTATTTGCCTGACTTTATCACTGTTTTTAAACCTGCATTTGTTAAAGAAACTCCATCTGTTTGATACTGCACTGTTCTTAGGTTGTTTTAGCAATATTATGATTTCCTAACCTCTTCTGATACTGCAAAAGCTATTCTGAGTGAGTCTGTCAAACTATTTCTAAGTTTTGCAAAGTTTTTGTGTGGTATAAACATTTCTCAGGGTTAAAAACAAAACCAGGAAACATAGGAGACCAAATAACAATCCAAGACACTTGCGGAAGAAGGCAAGTCCACTCCAAGTACTGTAGTTCCTTTTCCTTAATATAGCACAAGTAAAAATAATAACTGAGACAACTATTATATATTTGACATAGCTAGTTTGTTCTACAGTACAAGCTAATATGTACGAACTCTTAACAGCAGTCAATTTAGTAATACATAATTCAAATGGTGGGTGCCATGCCATGATGTACACACAGGAATGTTGTTTGTATTTCCATGTATCCATATATAATTGTTACCCCATATTTATATATATATATATATATATATATATATATATATATATATATATATATATATATATATATATATTTTTTTTTTTTTCATTTTAATGTTTAACTGTAGGATGCCATGCCATGCCATGCTGCATAAGACAGAAAAGTGTTTTGAACATTTTTATGCATTATTTGTATGCGTTAGTACATTTTACTTCTTTATACTTCACCATTCTGTTATATGCATTTTAAGCACATTTATATTTTTAAATATTTTCAAACATTTTTAACAACATTTTTTAAAAGGTTCTCACATATTTAAATATTTTTAATAACTGTATGTTTACATATTTTGAGTATGATTTACTATGTCACAATACTGGACAAGAGAGTGTGCATATTTACTTGCCTTTTAATAAGTCCAGAGGGTGTTTTGAAAGAAACTTTTAAAAGGAAGTAATTACTTATTGAGTGGACCCTTATAGCATCATCAGTGTGTTGGGAATAGCCCTCACTCATTGGTTGACTAACAACATGCTTGCACCATGTACTGTATTTAAATGCACTGTTTTTACTGAATGCCTTTACCTGAAGAAGTCTCACCACCAGGTGGGACGAAAAGCGCTTTGTGTTCTCAGTTGTTTTATCATCTACTTCAATATACATTCTGTATTTTTTATTATTTTTGCTTCTGCTATATTAAAGAAAAGGAACTACAGTACTTGGAGTGAACGTACCTTCTTCCGCAAGTGTCTTGGATTATTTCTCGGGGTTAGTGAAGTTATTTCCAAGGATTCCTGTTATTGCAGGAATTCTTACTTCTGTTGTAAAATATGTGTTACTTCACTTGAGCTCAAAGCCAGTTTGGTTTACATTGGAAGGGTTATTTTTTTTTGCACTCTGGTGGGAGCAGAGAGCTAAATGCAACCCATCCAAGGTGAGAACTACTGATCAGTAGCTTATTGTGTTTTATCTGAATGTCCTGAGAGTTTAACCTTATAAAAGTCTCTCATCCTGCTCATATAAAAGTGGTTCCCCATGTTTGCATATTAGCAAACCTCTCCAGTTTAAAATTCTCTATAGGAAATGTTCTCCATAGTCTCCCACTGTTCACAGCTGCTCAAAGAGTTGCCAGTTTGTGCAGAGGCTGGTACCACTGCAGATCATTTAATAGTATACTACTACACCCTTGCACTTTGACTTTCAAGTGACACTCCCTTACTCCTCATCTAAAAATTGTGTTTCCTTCCCTTATAATGCATAACCTAGATTCTGACCTGCTGAATCTGGACTGTCTAGACTGTTTGGTATCACTGTGCTCTTAAACCTGCCATCTTAGATTAAGAGGGCCTCCCTGCACCCTTGTGGCATAAGTAAATAGCTGAGACCCATCTGACATGGGGACTGCTGGAGAAAGACTCAGTTTGGAGCTTTGCCATTGGTAGTTGAATTAAAACTGTTTTAATTTGCCTGTATATAACCCTCACATTTGCATAGTTTTGCGCTCAGTTTACCAGAGCTGCTCAATGTTTGGCAACTTTAGTCAGAGGTCTGGAGTGCATCTGCACTGAAATCCAAGGCATCGACTGAAAAAAAAATGAAAAATAGGTATATTTTAAGCCAGCACTGCACTTTGTTAACTGTATCGTATTGAACTGCTGCTTCATATTTGCTGATTGTGACTAAGTCTAGCTAGCCCACTTCTTTCCCAAATACCACATTCAGAGAAATCCTACCACAATGGATAGGCAGTTTTCCATCATTTCTCCTGCCAGCTTGATTGATATGGGCATCATATGAGGCAATGCATCAATTGCTTCATGTATACTGATAACCATTTACTCCTAAAGCAAACTAACACCCTATGTGACAGATACAAATACATTGTGGAATTGGAGTCAATTGTTTCACGTAAAAACAAACTAGGCAAACAGGTTGTCAGCACACACGCTTCACCTCTTGCACAAATCTCACCTCTCACACAAAGTAATGTCATGACATATAAACCCACATATGTGGAGGTACTCACTAAAAGCCTACCAAAAGAACAGAGACCTCTCAAATGCACACCACCCACACTCACCACTAAGCATAAAGAAACTACTACATATAACAACACACACATCCGTGTCTCAACAAATAAGCTCCTAAGGCTCAACACGTCAAGTGTCTTGGTCATAGGTGACTCCATAGTGTGACACACAGATGTCCCCCTCACCAGACTGAGCAAGGAGAAGGTCACAGTCAGCTGCCTATCAGGTGCCAGGATTCAACAAATCACACAGACTCACTCAAAAACAAAAACCATTATGACTCTGCCATAGTTCATGTTGGAGTGAATGACTTGAGATGTATCACACTGTACTATATAAAATGAGACACTATGGAACACTCTAATTATGTGTCCAGGACAGTTATGTCCCCAGCCCAAAGCAGTATCCTACCCTCATCCAAGATGATGCCACAATATAAACAAAAAAATGATTGACTTCAACAACTGGCTGATCTTCTAGTGTCAGTCCAGGGATTTTAGTATCTGTCAAACTTGTAGGATATGGTAGACAGACCTTGCTGCTTTGCTAGATATTGTCTGCAGCTGCCCCCATAGTCTTTTGGATACTGGCACAGGTCCTTGCCTCTCCCATAGTGCCTGTTGAGGCAATGTCAAAACAACAAATGTTCTACTGTAACAAAATCTAATTGAGACAAACTCAGGATTGTACTGCTCAATGCTAGGAGTTTAAACATGAACCTGCACTCCCTGGCAGCACTCCTCACCATACAGCCCAACACCTTAGTCATGGAAGATTTCAACTATCCTTCCATAGACTGGGGGACATACACAAGCAAATACATGCTCACCCAGAGGTTCTTGGACTTTGTTAACACAAATGCTGTGGAACAAATAGTCTACACCCCCACTAGGGCTCTAATGTCTTGGACATAGTACTCACCAACATGGGGTGGTGACTGTAATCCCCCATGCATGATGCCCTCCCTGGTTAGGTCAGACCACAAATCAGTCTCATTTGAAGTAACTACAGGAACTGACACCTTCACAGGAACATCTACAGCTAACTATAGCCCGTAACGTGTCCACTTTGGCCAACTAATCAAGGAGCATGAATCCTCACCACTGGCACGGGAGAAGGTTCTTCACTTGGAATAAAAATGGATACACCAACTATTTCCAGATGCAGCTCTCTGCATCAAGCACAATTTCCCTTAAGAGCACACAGGAACACACTCAGACTGGGGTCTGGGTTTCTCTATCGGCTTCCCTACAGGTCCCCAGTAAGACTCCTCCACTGGCACATCTATAGAGTTGAGACCTCAGCTGAGTGTCTAAGCCAAGTTCTCCACCACTCTATCTGTGAAACCAGTGCTTTCTGCCCCTGTTCCAAGTAGCTGACATACACACTCTTTGTGATTTGATTTGTACACACACACACACACACACACACACACACACACACACACACACACACACACACACACACACACACACACACACACACACACACACACACCTGGGAAAGGTTGACACAGATTTACTATTTATGCCACCTTTTGCCCAGACTATAAGGTATTTACACCATCACCAGACACTCCAAAGCCAGCTACTCCAAGGATCTTACAAGGGTACCCAATTTTACTGAGTGAAATTAATATTAATGCAAATGGCAGTTTTTGGCCACTGCAGTAAGGCTTTCAGGAGTGGCCACAACTGTCACCAAATATATAAGTACTCTCACAGATTAAAATATTCTCTAAATGACCAGCCACAATAAAAAGTTTAAATATATTTAATAATAAAAAATAATAAAAGAACATGAAAATACTAAAGATCTATTTACAATAAACACCAGAGTTTCAACACAGGAAATATTAAAAATAACACAGGTGGACAGGTTCACACAGTTACAGAGAAAGCAGTACTTAACTAATCTCACTATATTTTCTGACTGATCTAAAGCATTATTATTCCCTGGTTACTTACTAGAGCAAGGCGAGATGACGTAGGTGAGAGATCCTTCTTTATCAGGTTACAAAAACAGAGTACAATGAGACTTCAGTCTCACCTAGCAGTAAACATTATTTTAGTGATGGATTACAGAAAGACATTGTATACATCTGGTCATCTGACTTTTGGTTCTCATGCAACTCCTCCATTGGTAGAAAATGCCAGGATTTAGCACCTATGTGCCAATAATTCACATAGAGAGCCTTGCTAAGATCTGCTGCAGCTCCTGGAAGTTATAAAACATTCATCCCTGCACCCTTCCAGAGTAGCAATTAGTTCACCCCAATGACAATGCAGGAAGCTTCCTAATACAGACTTTTTGTCTCTGCCTGCATTGAGAACTGTAAGATATAATCTTTATGACCTACGCCAGTTAATTTAATTTCAAACAATTTTCAAAGGTTGAGATAAGCCTCTTCTGTTCCAGTATCCTCTGTTAAGACATATACATTTAAACAGTTACAATAATACATGTATATTTATTTTTCTGTCCAGCAGGGCACACTGTTGGCACATTTTTAAAACAAGCAGCTTTGCAAATACATTTTTCAACACAAAGATCTGTACAAATCAGTTTGATATACAAATGATATATACTTCTTTACAAAATTCCAGCTAACTGTGCTGGCATATGTTACACATCCACTGCCCTGCTTCACTTGGCATAGCTAGCAATACCTCACATCATCACACAGCCTACTAAGTGATGGCATAAAAAGTTTCATAACACCTTCAATCACAGGCATCAATGATCACTATGCAGAAGTGCATGCAAATGCCCTGTGCAAACACTTAAGCGACTGCATAAACTCTGCTCTTCGTGACTGGGTAAAAAACAGGTCTTTCCATAAAAACAGGCCACCATGGTGGACTTCAAGTATTAACAGATTATATAACAAGAAGAAACTGTTGCCCAAATGCAAGAGGGATACCACTCTGCAGAAGAAGAGTTCCTTCCTAAGCCTAAACAAGAAAATCAGAAATCTTGTAAAGTTTTCTAAAGCAAATTATGAAAATAAAATCACATCCCTTGCCAAGGATAATCATAAGGCATTCTTTAACTACATCCAAGTCTAAAAGGGAATGCCCAGCTATGTGCCAAACTGGTTGTAGATGGGATCACTCCTACTACACCGGAAGATACCGCCAACCTGCTAACTGACAAATTAAGCACAAACGTCACCCCCCCTATTCCCACCTACCATATCCCAAAACATACCTGACACCAGCACTCTGCCTAGTATCTTTAGACAATAGGTCATCTCTACACTTGCCAAGGCCAAAAACATGGCCTCAATGGGACCAGATAATATCTCAGGTTGTTTACTAAACAATCTAAAACAAGACCTAGTGGACCCACTTGAAATTCTATTTAATCATTGCTTGAGACCTGGCTATGTTTTTGCAGAATCAAGAATAGCAACAGTAATCATCCTCCACAAAGGGGGACCAGCAACTGACCATGGGAACCCATAAGTCTAACCAGCCTCATCTGCAAGGCCATGGAAAGAATTATCATGGAACATAGCAACAAGGACATAGGCAAGCTTTAAATGCTGGACTAACCCAGATGGGCTTTGCTAAGTGTAGATTATGCTTATTAAATCTGGTAGACTTCTTTGAAAATGTCAACAACGCCATGGATGAAGGTAATACAGTGCACACAGCCTATCTTGACCTTGCCAAGGCTTTTGACCCAATTACCCACTCTGGCATAATTGAAAAACTCTCCCAGATAATGATTAACCCTTACATTACTAGATGGGTAGGCAATTGGCTCACTGACAAAAAAACACTCTGTCAAAATTGGTGACTCCACCTCCACCAGTAGATCCATCACCAGAGGAGTACCACATGGGGTTGTGCTGGGCTCTAACTGCTTGGCATCTATGTCTCTGAAGTCTGGGCCAAAGTAGATGGCCTTTGCCTCACCAAATTCACTTATGATTGCAAACTAAGAGCTATCATTGAGTCCCTCAATGATGTCAACATATTACAAGAGGGGCTGACTCAAACAAATGATTGGTGCCAAAGCCATTGTCTAAAACTAAATGCAAAAAAATGCATTATTATTCCCTTTGGCAAAACAGAATTCCCTACAAATTACAATACTGGCAGCACTCTCTGAGCTCCAACACAGTGGTGTGAGACTTGGGAACACAAGTTGATAGCAATCTGAAATTTGGCTGCCAAGTTTCCACACTGGTAAGGAAAACCTTCTACACAGCACACCTCATAAGCAAGGACATAGCATCCAGGTCCAGAGATGTTATAATTCCACTGTACTTTACTCTAATCAGACCACTAGAGTATAAAGCACCCTTTTGCATGTACCTCACCAGACACCTGCAGCAGCTGGAGTGACCACAGAGGTTTCCCAGTAAGAAAATACAGGGACTCCAAACTATGACCTACGTGAACAGGCTGAATGCCAGTCACTTTACTCTGTATCTTATAGGCTGCTGAGAGGTGAATTATTCCTAGCCTATATGGCAATCTCCAGCCCTACCCTAATGGAAATGCTGCACATCTGCAAGTCAAATGTCACAAGAGTCACTCACTCTAGGAATCTCAACCTAGCTTGTGACATTAACAGTCATTGTTGGAGAGACAGATATGTCTCCCAGAGACTGCTACTTCTCTGAAATAGACTTCCCATTCACATAAAGCAGTGATCCTCACTGTCCCTATTCAAATACAACATAGATGATTGGATGGGAGACTGCAAATTCATCCCTGGGCTGGCACCCATATATAGAGAGTGCACCGAAAATCAAACAGCCAGTAATTCTACAGTTGCCACCTTTTCAAATGGCCAGAGTCTAATTCTTTCCTGGAAATGAGAATTATTGCATTAAAACATATACCCACACTCAATGCAAAAGACAAAACACCACACATTTTGCATAAATATAAATGTTTATGTGTGTACTATTTAAGTTGTTTATGCCATTTCTTATAGCATTTAGGTGTTTGAAATACAAAATAACTAATTTATGCAACTATCAAAGAAAACATATGATACATTCTTGGTCCTACCATCTCAGGACATTTGCCATTTGTCAGTTTTTGTCAGCAGGACACAAATGCACAAAGAGGGTTTGTCCCTCGCAAAGAGAGACAGGTGATAACCCAAAGTAATCTCCAAAAACTAAGATACTCTGCTGTCTTGACCAAAGCCTTCAATTAGTACAACAGTAAAAAACACACTTGCCTTGAAGACAAGAATCAATCAACACTTAATTACAGATATAGTTCAACAGCCTCCAATTACACTCTGTAGTTAACCCCCTGGGGGGAAGTATCAACTGTTACAATGTAAATTGATCCTTTACATAGCAATGCTTCACTTCAAACTGTATCACACTGACAAACAGAACTGTGTGCAAAACAGTAAGCTCTAACCCACCACTGTCCCCATGGTGAAATGTATGAAAATGTACAGCCATATACCTTTATGTTTCTTATTACTAATATTCCTCATATGTTCTAACAGCCTAGGTTAAAAACATTTAATACCCCTCCCCCATAAAATGTCTTACATGGGCATATAACAGCGTTCTCTATACACTGACCTCTTGACTGTACAGGGTCACACATGTTGTCCAGCTGTAGCCCTCATATTTATGGCCCCTACCCAACAACATGTGTGGGAATCCACAACATTACTGGAATGATAGCAGGAATGTCATCACTAAATAATGATAGACCATACCTATCAGCGTCTTACTGCATGACATCTGGAGAAAGCCTGGTATATAAGTGGAGGACAGAGGCCAAAACACAGGGACATATTTGAAATATTGCTGTTATACACTGTGAAAGTTGTTGGTGTTACAGGGTTAGTTGTAACATATCCTTTCTGAGGAATATGACATCAGAAACACAAATTGATGTTGTCATGTACTGATAGCAATCAAAAGAGAGAATGCCACTGATTTGACAAGGACAACACCTGTCTGAGGAACAGACAAAACATAGCAGCCAAACCTCTGGACATTATGTGGATAGCCCCACATTTGAGAGCTATGGAGACAGACTGCATTCCATGCAAAACTAGCATGTACACACAAACCCTGTAAAACTAGCAGCATTCAAAGCATATAACAGCAATACCCACACTCTGTCCCTAAGTCTGGAACCTTATACAAACATGGAGTTGGCCTGTGTTCACAAGTCTTGTTGTAAGAGGTATTCCCACCTGCTGTCTGTAACACTGCTGCCCCTACACATGAACGATGTCTTCCATACAGGCAAGGTAAAGGTACAACACCCACATGAAGTTGTCATTTATAGTAGTGGGTTGCTATGACATTGACAATTGGAAGAACTACACAGCTGCCCGCATGCAATTAGCAAGTGTGGAACACCAATTGGTGCAGAGGCCATCACCTGATCATGAGCATCGCCTACAAAAGCCATACTGCAACCTATTTAAGCTCGATCCTTGTAGTGGAGAGAGAGAGATAGAGATAGTGATAGAGAGAGAGAGAAAGAATTATATGTTCCAACAAGACTTGCTGTAATGATGTCCTGCTGAGCATCTGCTGTAAACATAGAATCTGGCTCTGTCTGCAGTAGGCTATACCTGTCAACTGTACAGATGTTCACAGAATGCCAAGATTTACCCATCATAGTGTTTGGTATGTTCCTCCTAACATCTATATTATTCTGGCAAATAGCTGGGGATGAAAGTCATGAAGTAATGATAAACACATGAGTTTCAGACCTCACCACCTCCAGAACAGTCATGGTAATGCAAAATGTATTATGCTACAAACTTCATAGGTTTGTAACCAGCATATTTAAGATCTTTCCCTATTTATCCACCCCTAATTTTAGGCTTTGTCCAGATGTGATTCTCTAAGAGATGGAGAGGTAGGGTCACAATTGAGGAGCCTGACTCACCCTTGGAAAGGACAGCTCACATATGGCAACCACTAGAGTGGCTGTCAAACAGTCGTGACTGTGCCACTGCTAGGCCAATTAATGGAATGTTGTCCATATCCATATGTTATGTGTGAATATGAGTATTATACATGTTTCTCTTGTAAAACTAAGATACCTATATAGGGCATGTGCATAGTAAAAGTACTGTTGCAGATGTGTGTGTTAAACTGCATGTGATATATTGAATTAATAAAATTCAACTGTAAAGTGTTCTGCCAGACAATTGTCACACTTGTGACTGATATCTGTAGTCACATACACATATACTTGTGTTATGTCAGCTATATTAATATGTTCTCAATATTGATTTCCCTGTTGTCACCCATTGATGTGGACCATTGTCCAGAAGTCCTGGTATAATAGGTTGAGAAGTATGATTGAGCTGCAAGACTGTAAATGCAGTGTGCCATACTGACATAGAACACAAATGTATACCAGGTATACCCTGAGCACGTGTATGCATACGTATGTTCAGCTGAAAGGCACAAAAGTAATAACATAGGTTACAAGAAGTCCAGAAAATAGGTTGTGCATGTTGCACATGTATGTAATAAAATGTGCACAGCTACTGATTGTTGTATTGCCATGACACTGATATGGGTGCTACAGTAGGCATGATTATCAGGTAGTAATCGAAGAGGTATACAACTGTGTTGTGAGCCACTGTCGATGCCTACCACTAACAGCTATATCAGCACCCATATGCACTGGATATCCAAAGTGTACACACCCCTGTTGGAATACCAGATGTGTGTGCTGTTTGCCAATGAGATAACAGAAAATCATTTCAGAATATTTCTTACCTTAAATGTGACCCATAACCTGTACAAGTCTATTGAAAAAGAAACAAAGCTGTTTCAAGGAAAGTGAGCAACCATTGCCAAGTGAAGATGTGTCATGATGTTAGAGTATAAATCAAGACAAATGTATGCTGTAATCATCTCAGCAGGTGTTTATACAACATATTAGTTTAAGGGTGTGCACACACATTCAACTTGCTTACTGTACTGAGTATTATTTCCCATATGTTTTCCGAGAACAGATTGTGTTTTCAATTGAATTGAGCAGGCTATAGGTCACATTACAGGTGGGGATTGTGTTGAAATGAGCTTTTCTGGGGTCATGTTTCAATTGCACAACTACCAGGCATTGTAACAGGGCTGTATACCTTTATATCTACTGTAGCTATATGGAATCAGCAGTACCTGACCTGTACAACCAGCCTCCACCAACGATAGAGTAATCCCTGTTGGTGGACAGCAGCAATACACAAAGCACACAATAGGTTGCTATAGTGGCTGTACAGGGACACATAGGCACAGACCACAACTTGGAAGCAAGTACACCTCTATCTGAGCAAGCATGTAGGTTCACAGATGAGTTCCTATAAGGTGGACTATGACTATAAATCAGACATATCCACACCACCAAGGCCAATTGCAACAATGTCTCCACATATGTAGTCAGTCTCAGAGGCAGTAACACAATTCAACTTGTACTGGGGGTAAAACACACCTCATACACACATGCCATGGATACAAGTAACCTGCATCAGACAGGTTAGGTGGGAACAGTGGAACCCTGTCCACATTTGTACAGTGGGATATGCACATCAACCACACTGCTGCCCTCATTGATGGTGAGCATGTACATAATGCCTACTGAAGGCAACAACAGCAAGTTTCTACGGGGCATGAGAACATCACAGTCTGCCACCTATTTGAACTCAGGCATGTGCTCACAGCTCCATCACACACTACAGTCAAACAGACATGCCACCATCCACACACCATCCACATGGAAGATGGCCACTGTCATCCTTCCACACAGAAATGAATGGAGAATAGAGGATTATGCAATTAAGTGTCCAAAATTGGGGGAACTAGACAGGTCAGGGTCAGAAGTGTAATGCAAGATACCAAAGCCATGATAGCTTACAGTGTTATGGTATAGTCTGGATTATTTTCAAGTAATATCCACTGTTGATGTGCAAGTGGACAACCGTATGTGGTCTTATGACCTTTTTTACTGTTTATGTCTTCCAGGTAATATGCAACATCCACAGCTGCCAGCATTCACAAACATAGAGAATGACTCCTTAATACAATATGTCATACAGCATTACAACATATTATTCAGCCGCAGAGCCCATGATCTGCAGGAGAGGACCACCCTGTGGAACAAGCTCATCCATAGGGTAACTGATATTGGCCTGCACAGCTGAAATTATGAGCAGGTGCGGCATCGTTGCACTGATCTTATCCATCATGCCTGTCAGTGGGCTGCTGCCATTGTGAGGGACTGGCTAGTCACAGGTGGAGGTCAAGCCATCCAGCCCCCACTGACACATGCTGAGGAGCTCCTCACCATCCTTGGAGAACCTGCCCACTGGACAAGTCATCAAGTTGAAGACAGCATTGTGGAGGTGAGTGTCACCCACACAATGGACAGGAGCGTGCAGGTAAGGCCTCAGTGCACATTACTAGGACACTGTTGCTTATCCATTTTAACTGTAAAGTATCTACATGCATATGTCAGATAAGATAGTATGTTGCTGGAGTGTAGGAATGCACAGATGTGCATAATCCTTAGTATTGGGGTTTGAACTGTTGATGTGCTGAAATGCTGCTTCCACCCTGTACCTATGCCACAGGTGTGGCTACTAACATTACTTCTCTCACACAACTATTTAGGTCCCTCTGATATACAACTGGGACAGCAGCCTATAGCTGGTGAGTATGGAGTTGTTTTGTTCAGGTTTGCCAATACACCGGCCATGTTAAGGCCATGCTATTTGCCATGCACGCATTTAACACACCTACCCATAATGCATGCTGTACATGTTCATTTTTGTTGGTGTTAACTGCACTGCATCACAGTGGTCACCATGGAGGCATATCTGAAGGGTATGTAAGATTCCTGCAGCATATCTCACAACCTGTCAGCACAGGATATGTGGATAGAGATAAACAAAATGGTGGGACAAATGGCCTACAGTAGTGGCATGTATGAAACATTACCCTTATACACTGGATACAACAGTGTATACACCACTATTACAATGACAACTGTCCCTGATATATACAATGGCAGACCACAATAACACATTCCACACCTTTCACAACATGTAATGTGATCCTAACATGAGCAATGAATGTGTAATCTAGAATCCGATGTTAGGACAATAAATATGGAGTACACAAACCTTACAAAACACTGGAAGCATATGTGTGCACACACTCCAAATAACTTATTGTGGAGGCAGCTTGTGATGTACTAACAGCATTCACTCTTCTTGAGTGCATACCTGCCATCAAGTACAGGGCCTCAATGTCACACCAAGTAATGGTCTGCTGTCCAAGAAGTATGTCCATGACACTTGCCCAGTTGCCTGCAACAGAAACAGCCATGGCTTGCAGACATCTTACAAAGCATGAAATGGATCCCATATCGGAAAGGTAGCAGTCAGGAGTGGGAAAAGTAACCTTACCTCACCATTGCATATACCATGGTAAACAGTGCAGTGATCTAGAGGTGTATTACATATGGGACAACTGTGATGTAGAAAATAAACAGATGCCCATCCAAAACAGATGTCAAACCATGTTGCAAAGTGGTCATGGAGGCTGCCCAGAGACATACAGCAAAACTGAGGGAGTTGCAGGAATGTCTAGCAAGTACTGCCTGTGTCATACCTGTGTCAACAATCACCTGGATTCTGCATACGTGTGGCCTATGGGTTAGGGTAATCAGAAGGAAGATTTGTCTCACATGAAACATCATCCAGGGCTCTGTACAGGTAGGATAAGCATAACATCAGGTCTCCCAAAGGTATGTGTTGCAATGTGTAATGGTGTCATGAGACCAAGGCTCAAACCTACAGACAGTATTCATAAAGATATGTGTGGTGCACAAGCAACACCTCACTCCACCTCAGGGCCCCCATCCCCATATTTTAGCTTGCTGGTGCCAGTGTACAGCTTTAGGGTTGCTATTCATTAGCTGGAACTAGGCTGGTAGACATGGTGGGTGGAATTTGGAACACTGCAAAATAACACTCATGTGTGTGCCATAGTTGTCAGGCATCTGCAATAAGGCTGAGGATGGGGAAGGGTGTCAGCTTAAAACACAACAGTGAACTGAAGTATACATTCAAAGCTATCTAAGAATGGCTGTATCTGAACACAGTCAAGGTTATGAATTGTGGCATACATAACCCAGTCTCTACAGCAATAGTGAAGCCACTGTGTGACCTCCAAGGGCTGTGCACATGAGCTGACCTTGCAATCTGGCAGAGGTGGGAGATCTTTGTAGAGCAGACAGACCAAATAATGCCAAGTAAAGATGGGCCATGCTAGTATACTCCTTCCAGGAATAGTGACTGCTGTAGATCACTTAACAGGTGCTTCAACACACCATTGTGTTAAGGGTGTGCACACTTATGCAACCCACAAATTGTATGCATCTCATTCAGCATCTCCATGACTAACACATTTGTTTGATACTGCATTGGATTGCACAGGTCATATGTCACATATCAGGTGTGTGTAATGTTATCAAATGCAGTATTGTGGCCCCACTGCATATCACAGAAGAGGCTGGCATGTCAACAGGGGTGTGTATACTCCTCATATCCACATTAAGCTGTGAATGCTGTCTGTGTAACCAGATTTTATTGCACATACATGCACTGCTGATGATGAGATCTGCAAATCAAAGGTCAGGCATTAATTAGTGACATCAGTCCTCATATCATCCCAGTTATGTGCCTGACATACACATAGGGGCTGTGAGCAACAGAGAAAACATAACTGCCAGACATCTACACATTCATCAATGGTGCGTACACTTGCGAGGTATAGTCCACAGTACACGCCAGTGTGCTGTACAGGTGCACAGCAATACTTTGTACATGGGTGCAGTGTGTTCCAGAGGAAGGGACATCACCTACTAACACAACTCATGCATCACAGAGATGTATATTGTTGGTAATAAGGATTATGAATGGCTACAGCACATACTGTTGAGTGCCATATGTCATGCATGTCAACTGTTAGGTAATGAGAGGTGTGTGTAATATCTTTGTGCAACCTCACCTGTAGGTGTGCGTGTGTGTGTGTGTGTGTGTGTGTGTGTGTGTGTGTGTGTGTGTGTGTGTGTGTGTGTGTGTGTATGTAGAAGTAAACCATAATGTACAGGTCTTAATTTAAATTTCTTGTCTGCCCCTCACAGGTGGCGAGGTGGGTCAGGGTCCCTCCTGCAGGCAAACTGATGTTAGTGTCCATACAGACTCTGACAGTGATGATAGGCATAACGAGGCACAGGAAGAGTTGTCAGGGGCTGAATCTGTGCCATTGTTTGGCATCCCACTTTTATCCACCCCATCCCCGCACACAGTCACAATGCCCACACATACCCCATCACCAGTGGCCATAGATGAGGGACAGTTGGCAGGTGGTGGCATGGGACAGGAAAGTGTGATGACTATGGCAAGTGTGTCTGTACACAACAGCCATAGCTGGATGACCGGTGGGGTCCCACACAGGCAGATGGACAGGGCTGCTAATAGGAGGGCTGCTGGACATCATGCCCCTGGCAGAAGTGCCACAGTAGGTGTCACCAGACACATGTTTTGGGCTGTCATGGAGGCACAGGCACATATGGAATGTTACACCAGAGATAGTCTGAGGTTTCAGAGGGCTAATCTTCCTGCTGTACGTGACTACATCCATGATTATGCAGATGCCCACCGTTATTTTGCAGAGGTCATGGATAGATGGTTGGGTGAGATGGTGGAATCCTCAACTGTGGGGTGTCTGTAGTAGAGCATGTGATGGGAGTAGGGCATTGGTCATGTGGACTTAGGTCAGCAACACCAACAGGTGGAGGTCTACATGGATGTGCAACATCTCACTCCCACTCCTGTAGTGGCAGTACCAGCACCAGCACTGCAGGAGGGATTGTTGTCCACACCAAAATGTAGCAGGTCACGTGCATGTGGTCCTGGCTGGTCCCAACAGGGACATGGATCCAGCTGACAATTGTTATCATCAGGGGAGAGTACCATATCTTGGCTTCTGCCTGCTGGTGTCCATGCAACCCCTGGCAGGCACAGTTACTTTGTCCGTGGCCAGACACAGTGAACTGTACACCCTGCCATGTACAGTCCACAGCTGTTCAACATACCCCTGTATAGGGCAGCTACATGGCAGAACTGTGTGCATACATACATACATACATACATACACACATCACCAACACAGCTAGGGCACATCCATACCTACACACACCACATCTGCACAGACCATTTAATAAACAACCCTCTAACACACACACATGATGTCAACCAAACGGCTCAGTCTAGGCCTCTGGAAAACCAACACCACACCCTATGCATATGATGATACCTGTGCCACATCCCTGACATTCATACCATCGATGCAGGGATTTGCTAATATGGTTCTGATGCACAGGGTGAATATTCTAAAGTTTAGCAATGTAATGCTGTTTAAACTGTTGTCAGCTGGAATGTTTAATGCTTACACATCAGGGTGTGTAGCTGTCCATCCATGATGCATTATTGCTGTTATTAACACTGACTAAATGTGGTCTCCATAACATATTCTGTTTGTGTTCTATGTGTCTGTGTGTTAGGAGGATGTTGGTCCACTGTTCTTTCTTACAAGGAGTGTAGCACTGTGGTAACACATTGACTGTGTCATATCCCGGGTACAGCTGAACACAAATACCAGTTCTGTATAACAGTTACTGCATGTGCCACATGGCTAATAGGTCAGAAGGATGTATACAGGTGAGTGCATGGTGGCTGATGTAAGCAGCTCTTCTACAGTGGATAATTTTAAGTGTACTGGGTGGCACACACCAAATGTTTGTGAATAACACAAACACAGAGGCTTTTTTGTTGATGCAATACACAGAGAATACTGTTCACATGGATGTACCTCATTTTGCAGAGAACTCATTTTGGCCTATGTAATTCCACCAAGACCAAATTGCCAAAATATCACATCAGTAAATAATCAGTCCCCCAAATTTTGTTTAATTGAAAATGGTATTTACAGGGTATATGTGCTTTTCCTCAATGTAGTGCAATCCTGGAGTTGGTATACATAGATGTGCTGGTGTGGGGTGGTGTAGAACCACACACAGTGTGATTAACAGCTACTTAACCTCTTAACATAAACTGGACAGTATAACAGTACACTAAGCGGGGGAATGCGCACAATACTCACAATGTGGGAGGCTGTGCCCACAACAACCACACCTAACTATATATACCACCTCCAGTATTGCTGTACAGCTGTACAGTGGGGAAAAGGACATTTACACACCCACTACTAGTTTTGATGGAATGCATTTCCACAAGATGATTGCTTTGCAATGTTACCTTTTACCAGTTAGTTCTCGGACAAATTATCTCACAGGATATATAATTTTATGCAAACTGAAGTAGATCCCTTCACATACACACACACTAACTTGGCAACACTGAGATTAGAACCCCTATCTAGGTACTTATTGCTACTAATGTGTTTGGCCTTAATTGCACACACCACAGAGCTTGTAGGGTGAGCTGTGTCCCAAGCTTCCTGTAAATTGAAAAACATCACCAGACCTTGTACAGTATGGTAATGGGGGGTGTACTGGGTGTTAATAGACAATACATAGTACAACATACTGACATATAGACATTGACAAACACATACAGTCATAAACACATTTGAGAGACCTGGGTTTAGCAGTGCTGACTACCTTGTCAGTGAGTCCATACTGTTACAGAGTTCTTGCACACAGCACATGCATTATTGGGCTGAAGAGTGGTATCAGTTACCTGTATGGTTGATGGTGACAGCGGTCCTCGTACAGTGGACCTTGGGACATGTACTGGGGGTACAATGGTGTAAAGACAGTATACCCAGCACCCCCACCCCACATTGGATATTGTACTCACTGAAACCCATGATAATGCTCTGACATATCCACAATCACACATTTACCAGGACTACAAACCCTTGTCTATCTAATTATTGCTACTAGAGGGATATGCATTTATTGCACATGCCACAGGAATAGTAGGGTGAGAGTTTTGTCATGGCTCTCCTAATCTCAGCAACATCACCATCCCTTATAATGCATAGCAAGGTTTACTGTATTTGGAGAATGAGGCCTCAGTATGCTGTCTCCTACAAATATGCACACTCACACACACTTGTACATACACATACTCACATATGCCAGGACTCAGAGGGTAACCCATGCCCATCTACCTATTTTTAGAACAGTGTTATGCTGGCACTGCAAGCTTCCAGTAGCTCATAGGGTGAATAGTATCACAAGGCAAATGTAATGTGAATCAGAGCAGCAGTCTTTTCTAAGTATAGCAATGGGCAGTGTAGTGGGTGAGAAGGCCCTCTGAAAATTTTCAACTACAAGTTTACAAACACACAAACACTGTTATACTCAGTAATGCACACATACACATTTATCAGTACTGAGGTCCATAGGTGCAGGTGTTCCTAGGTGTGTACCAAGCTAATGTCCATGGAGAAATGAGACGTGTAGGGCATGTGAGTACACTGGTATCATGCCACTTGAAATTTGTCAGCAGGTTATCTATCAACTACTGCTACTTGAGTGATCCCCAGGATGACATTTAAATTCAACATCCACTCATCTGTTTTGTTCTTGAAGAGGGTCAGTAGGGTGCTCCAATTGACATATATGCAACATATATTGCATAACATGGCCAATGTCTGGGTTAGGGACCTGTACCCAAACATGTTCTGTTGATTGTGGTGGTCTGGTTGAGGCATCCATGGCATGTGGTGCATACAGAGTGGGGTTTCCTAACTGTGGCATTCATAACACAGCTGGGCAGACATGTCAGTGTCAGTCAATCAGAGATCACCTGTAAGCAGCCAAGATGAATACCTGACATCTGCACATCTGTACAGAGGACAGACAGAAAGTAAAAAGCCAACAGGTTATGTGTTAGGATGAATGTTTTGAAAGATAGATGTCTGAAACTGATAGGTATGTCATTACTACATGACAACAGTCCACAATGACATGTCCTAAAAACATAGTAGTCTACAGTTAATATCAAGAAGTAATACAGCTACAGCAAGAAGCAACGGGGGAACGTAGCTAGGAACCGGCTCCAAACTACGACAAAGTGAAACAGATGTTCGGTGCTGGTACTCTAATAAATGAAATGTTGACCCAAAACTATTGCCAAACGTGGCATGTAAAAACACACTTCACTCCGCTAGCAAAAATATAAAGCAGGATGCCCTTGTGAAAATAGAACAAAACCAAATGCAGGAAGCAAAGGAACAGAAAACTGTTGCTTTCACATTCACAAAAGTATGAATGTACGAAAAACCAAAATCCAAGGCTTAAAAGCTGAATCCTTTAATGAACATCAAGACCGAAAACAGAAGCACTAGTTGAGCGCTTTCATCTGCACCAACGCAGACTTCCTCAGAACTAGTGCTTACAACAAATACCATTGGATAAAAACACATTTTGGCGCCAACCTTTGAATATTCATTTAAAGATACATACATTCCATATATATCTGTGAACATTATAAATCTATGAGCATTATAAACATGATAGTTAATATGTTTAATTATAAAAAACAATAAGACATACTATAAAACCTTACTGTAAAAACAGACTATAAAAAGATGCTATGAAAAACTTTTCATTGTGAGAATTACGAATCCAATATTAAAAAAGGTTTAATGCTGATAAAATCATTAATACCTGGACTTCTAGTTGAATCAGTCAAAATCTGCCATTTGCTCTCCTTACAGGCTAATCTGGTTTTCCAATCACCCCCAAATGGTATCTCTTTCTCCTCATCTATAATAAAAAATAAAAAAGTATGTTCTTCACCACATTTCTTGATATGTCTATATAGTGCATTTTTACTGTCCATTTTTTTAATTCTGTAATAATGTTCATAAATTCTTTTCTTTAACTCCCTTTCAGTTTTGCCTATATAATAGGCCGAACATTGGACATATGGGTAGGGTATGTGTTTTGACCTACACCCCTTATTGTGGTATTATTAAGAATATTCTCAACAAGTATTGGGACATAATAACAATTACAGATGCCCACAAAAAGACCTTAGGAGAATTACCTAAGATTGTGTACAAGACAGGTCCCAATATCAAAAAGTTATTGGAAAATCCAAAGCCAAAAATGGGTGGACAAAACTCAGGAAATGTATTTACTAGGAAGTGTGGAAGATGCAACCAATGTCAATACATTAATACCAACAGTGTTATTGTTCTAGATGACATCAATCACACTAGGGTAAGGAGCATAGGTGGTAATTGTTGCACCAAACATATAGTGTATTTAGCTCAATGTAAACAATGTGCGGCCTATTATATAGGCAAAACTGAAAGGGAGTTAAAGAAAAGAATTTATGAACATTATTACAGAATTAAAAAAATGGACAGTAAAAATGCACTATATAGACATATCAAGAAATGTGGTGAAGAACATACTTTTTTATTTTTTATTATAGATGAGGAGAAAGAGATACCATTTGGGGGTGATTGGAAAACCAGATTAGCCTGTAAGGAGAGCAAATGGCAGATTTTGACTGATTCAACTAGAAGTCCAGGTATTAATGATTTTATCAGCATTAAACCTTTTTTAATATTGGATTCGTAATTCTCACAATGAAAAGTTTTTCATAGCATCTTTTTATAGTCTGTTTTTACAGTAAGGTTTTATAGTATGTCTTATTGTTTTTTATAATTAAACATATTAACTATTATGTTTATAATGCTCATAGATTTATAATGTTCACAGATATATATGGAATGTATGTATCTTTAAATGAATATTCAAAGGTTGGCGCCAAAATGTGTTTTTATTCAATGGTATTTGTTGTAAGCACTAGTTCTGAGGAAGTCTGCGTTGGTGCAGATGAAAGCGCTCAACTAGTGCTTCTGTTTTCGGTCTTGATGTTCATTAAAGGATTCAGCTTTTAAGCCTTGGATTTTGGTTTTTCATACATTCATACTTTTGTGAATGTGAAAGCAACAGTTTTCTGTTCCTTTGCTTCCTGCATTTGGTTTTGTTCTATTTTCACAAGGGCATCTTGCTTTGTATTTTTGCTAGCGGAGTGAAGTGTGTTTTTACATGCCACGTTTGGCAATAGTTTTGGGTCAACATTTCATTTATTAGAGTACCAGCACCGAACATCTGTTTCACTTTGTCATAGTTTGGAGCCGGTTCCTAGCTACGTTCCCCCGTTGCTTCTTGCTGTAGCTGTATTACTTCCTGGTTGCTCATCTCGCATTTTCCGTACAGTTAATATCAACATATCAGATCAATATCCAATACAAGATACACAAAAACATACACCTCAAACACCAAGAACACAATAGTCAGTACTCAGAGTCCAGCTTTGCATGCAGAGGTGTATGGTTTGAGTACTACAATCTGCAATCTACTCTTATTTGGAAAAGCACTGTTAAAAGTAGTAATGTAATGATACAATAAATGCAAGTGTGACTGCATATAACATGGGATACTACCTAGGTATGAAACACATACAAATAGAAAACATTGTGGTACTACCCATGTATATTCAGGTGTCCCATACAGTATACTCACACCCCTTGCTACTGTAAAGACAGCACATAGAAGCATGTTATGTACATGGAATTAAATACACTTATTAAGTATGTCATTACCCTGCTATTTGATCAGACTGGAATGTGATCACCTGTTACGAGGGCTGAGCTATGCTTATCAGGTTTAAGCATTGCTGAAATGTAAATGCTAAGCAGCTTTGTGCACTGGTAAGTGAAGCCCACACGGAGTAAGCACAAATTGGTTTAACTGCACGTTAGCAGAGGTTACCCTTGTCCAAACCCATGCAAACCTGCTTAAGGCTACTTTAAAGCACCTTAATCACAATGTCTCCATCAGCACTTGTTCTGCTGAGCAACAAAGTAAATAGGCCATGCAAGTCTTGAACCTAGGACCCTGTATACTATAGTCATAGCACTTAACCACTAAGTCATCTGAGCTGCAATAATGTCTGTTGCTTTTTCAAATATATCATTCACTACACATACTGAATAGTAGTGAACAACTGCTTTGAGAACTACAATTGTTTACTACTTTTTCATGAAAGCAGTGTGGAATCAGTCATGTTTCTATATCTAAATATACACATATCAGATAAATATGGTGAGATACATCTGAGAAGGAATATACAACACTCATGTTTACACATAAAAAGGATATATATATATATATATATATATATATATATATGTATATATATATATATATATATATATATATATATATATATATATATATATATATATATGTGTGTATATATACATATATATATATATATATATATATATATATATATATATATATATATATATATATATATATATATATATATATATATATATATATATATATATATATATATATATATATATATAGTTGCCACAGGGACATCCTACCATAGTCACCACTGTCTCTCACTTGCTGAACTGGGTTGGCTTGAACACTCTCACCTCCTTCAATGGTATGAACTCTCATTCGCCCACAAACTAGTAAATCATCCACTAAATGTCCCATCCCTCCAGAATCTACTCCAACCCTATCACACCACCAGACCACTAAGATCCAGCAACAAAAATCACTTGCAGATCACTAAAGCCAATAACTCTGCTGATGAAGCACTATTCTCTTGCATCATAGCCAAATTATGGAACTCCCTCCCTCCCACAGTTACCTCCGTACCATCATGCACCCACTTCAAAACTTTACTAAAAGTGCACCTAAAAACATGCTGGCTATGGCCTTGCAACTCCCACTCTAAAATCACCCACCCCATTCAACCACTTCCTTTCTTTCCACTTTACTAACTACCTTGATTATAGCAAGCTCAGATGCTCATAAGCCTAGTACTTATTATACACAGTGGGTGGCACAGTGGTGCAGCGGTTAACGTTGTCGCCTCACAGCAAGAGGTTCTCCGGTTCGATTCTCGGCTGGGGTGCCTTCTGTATGGAGTTTGCATGTTCTCCCTGTGTTCGCGTGGGTTTTCTCCGGGTACTCCGGTTTCCTCCCACATTCCAAAGACATGCATCTGGAGCATTTCTCCCCGGGCCTCCGCTGAAAACAGGCTCTGTGGAATCTAGTCGGACTTTCCCGGTCAACAAATGATAAATAAATAAAAAAAATAAAATACAGCAGGAACTTCTTATCATAACATTTGTTAATGTCTGTTATGTACTTCACAGATAAAGATTCTAGTTGTCTACTGATGTACTATGTTCTTTATCTGTAAATATGTTGTAACTAATTGCTATGTTATATTGTAAATTGCTATGTAATCCAGTGTAACTATTGTCTGTTTATTTTAACTGTGGAGCTTTTCTCACCGGGCCTCCGCTGAAAATGGACCTACATCCAGTCAGACACTCCCAGTTAAAAATAAATAAACATATATATATATATATATATATATATATATATATATTTATAAAAGTATGTGTGTAGATATATATATATGTATATATATATATATATATATATATATATATATATATATATATATATATATATATACACATAGTGACCCATAACGGGAACAGTTCACTTGTAAAAAACATGCATCTACACTCATGTATTGCACCTACAAGGCAGGCCACCTGTGAGGGCAGCAGACGTTGTATCAGCATGATGTTTCGGTCAGGTATGCTACCTCATACTGCCATATGTGGCAGTACATTCACTGTGGCCTATTTGTCTATAATATCACATCCAAGGGCATTGTTAAGGCACACAGACCACTTCTGACCACATAGAGGTTTCAAACATATGGATATGCCAGGCATATCTGTACAGAGGACTTTACAATGGTTTAACCTAGTGCATGTGAGGCAGATGCTGTTACCACACTATATAAAATCATGGCAATGGGAGGTAGTCACCAGTCATGTATGGTATACACATCAAAATGGTATAAGCCACGCAAGATATGATCCTCACACACACACACACACACACACACACACACACACACACACACACACACACACACAGTTGCCAGCATAAGGATTAGAAATCCTACTTATCTAAGTATGTCTAGTATAGTGTTTTGCCAGTACCACACATGCTATAGAGCTTACTGAACTTTCACATGGCCAAAGCTGCTAGTAACTGTACAGCTGTGGTAAACTATTACATGTAGCAGACAGTCTGCCTTCTGTTCCACCCATACATCATGCTAGTTCTTCCTGTCTTGCATTTCAACTAGCATTATGGCTTGGCACTTCACCAGGTTATTGTATCAAGATGCATGGCACACCTGGGAGCCATGAGCAGTACTCGTTCATCACAGAAGTAGCCCCAGTACTTGGTAGTTATGTCCACCCTTCCTGGCATGTTTGTATGGTGGTTATTTGTGCTTTCACCCATTAACCTGGAGCACGTGTCCATTCTGAGGCACTGTTGCAACTGCCTCAGGTACGCAGACAACCCTCCCCTCTAAACACCAAACACACAGACCTGTGAGGGTTACCCATATATCACCCAGTGTGGACATATTCACTCTTCAGCAAAGACTGGACTAGCAGGTCATGAGGATATGATCAACACCTGCACCACACCATGTGGAACATGTAGCTCACCATGACACACATTTTGACAGCCATGACATACAGTGAAAAGCCCCACACTCACCTTCCCAGTGGCACTCAATAGACATTTACCCAGCACAGACCAGCAGACAGACACCCACCCAGACACCACGACATGGCACATGCCAAGGGACACATATTTAACCTACACATTCTACCCCTCAACCTAAGCTTCTAAGGCTAACCAACTTGTACAATACAGTGATCATGGGCAACTCATTACTGAGGCACACACATATCTCATTCACTAAGTTGAATATGGAACAGATAACAGCCAAATATCTATCACATGCCAGCATCCAACACATGACACAGCCAGTCATGGCACTCCACAACAACTATGAGTATCACTCTGTATCCATGTGGGTGTGAATGACTTGACAAGAGACATAGTTGAACTCTCTGATTATGTGGTCCAGGCAGATGTGACAGTAGCCCTGAGTAGTGTACCCCTGTCACCCAGAATGATGCTGCAGTACTATCAGATTGACTGCAACATTGGCTTATGTGGTATGTGTCATTTTCAGGGGATCCAGTACCTCTCTGCTTGGGATTACATGATTGACAAACCCAATGACCTGCCACAAATGTCTTACATCCATCACTGCTGGATTTCCAGGTACTGGCTATGTGTCTTGTCACCCCTCTTATGCCTTATTAGGCAGTGTTCCTGATGTTATTAACACCATAACAGATACACATGTATGCAATCTGAGGGTCATACTGCTCAACAGTACACATCTAACTGTCAGAATGCAGTCATTCAGAGCAGCTGGAGTGGAGGACACATGTCTGCTGTAATGGAGAGGTGGTTCACAGCAGCAGACAATAGACCTTCCATATCAGGCTATAACGCATTCCACATCTGTCAGATCCCAAACATGGAGCACACCACATCTCCACAGGTGGTGTTTTCTTCATACTCATTATGGGCAGAAACACCTCCAGACTAGTATCCCATCATAATGCATTGGAGATACTTCCAGTAAAACTGCCTTGGGGTAATAGTGCAATTCAGACCATAGCCTGCTATGGGTCCACATCTAGGTCCCTAGACTGTCAATACACAATCCTCAACACCCTGTTATCTATGATGGGCCAACACAACACTGACATAGTCTTCAACTACTCCTCTATCACCTGGGGAAAGTGGCCAAGTGCCAGTACAGTGGCCCAACACTTCTGGGAGTCATAATTTCCATTTTCCTGGACCATCTCATACTGACCCCAGGTAGAGGATGCAACAACCTTGACCTGTGTTCACTACTTAGATATGGGACTGTTGCTCATACATATATGTCAATCCCTGCATGGTGAGATTCACACAGGCCGTAATCAACATGGAACTCAACATGTCAGCCACACACCCACAAAGGTGGCCACCTTACAAAACCTCTCCAAAGCTGGCTTTGCAGCCATTAAAACAGGGGAGGATGTCTTCACTGCACCCATGGCAATGGGAAATGGCTGCATGACTGTGGAATCATACACATATGCACTGTACAAACAGATACATGAATGCATGGTACTAGCCAGAGCCAACCGAACCCAGACACTGTCCTCCAAACACTGGTAGACAATGTGATGGTCCTCTGTTATTATTAAAGTGCACATCAGAAGGAGGACACTGTTGCAGAGAAAGGTGGTGTCCCATGACTGTTGAACTCACTTATTAGCCTCAAACACAAGTCTGAATCCCACATGGGATCCCCTATGGGCATCTATGATGACAGAGATGCAGCAGACAGTGAAGACAGTCACAACAGCCTTTGATAGTTACATCAACAACCTCCACAGCATTAAACACAAGTGCTGCGAGTTACTGCACAATGCTAATACTTATCCTGAGACAACAGATATTGGCCACAGTCTCAGCAACACATTTAGTGCCAGCTTTACCCCTCTCTCCCCCGACAAGTGAAGTGCTGAGTGAATGTGTTCTCACATGCTGTATTCCATTTCCATTCTAGGTATCTGTATGTCACCAGGATGTGGCCCTGCAGCATGACCACGGGGTATGGCAGTGTGGTGACACATCCACTATGTCATAGGCAAAGTACAGTATGTGCATGGAAATCCCCGGTCTGTAACACAATGATTGCATATGCCTCACATATTATAGGGCTGATGGTTGTACATAGATATATATTGATTTACATCTGTTGTAGAATGGAGAATGGTACATGCTGTGGTTTGGACACACCTCCGATTGCTAATAACCACAGCCAACAGGGGATATTCATCGAACAACTACACTGGGATTACTATTCATACACACACACACACACACACACACACACACACACACACACACACACACACACGCGCACACACGCACACACACGCACACACACACACACACACACACGCACACACTTGCAAGTACTGACATCCATAGATTCATTGCTTCATAGGTGTGTAGTAGGTGAATGGGCTTGAAGGCTGTACAAGGCTAGCCCAAGGAATACCCTGGCATCAGGCCACATGAAAATAGTCCCTAGTGTGGCTCAGGAGTATAGTCACTGGAGTGGTCCCCAGGGGTGAGTATTGCATTCCCCATCCACTCATCCAGATTTTGATTATGTTTGGCCAGTGATGTTTATTTCTTTATTTATTTATTCGCAGTTGGTTTACCAGGATACTCCATTGGGCCAAAGAACCTGTTTTCAATGGAGTCCTGGGGAGAAAAGCTCCAAAAACAATTAACAAGGTTACAATATGTTATTTAGTTTCAGTTATACAATTACTATGGACTTGGAAATACAGTAGACTGGTGTAGAAATATATACAAATATTACAATCTTGTAAAGCTGCAAACAATTTACAATCTAGAAACTGAGAAGCTTTTACAACTTAGGGTGGGTTACACTGGAGGTATCTTTCATACATTTAGGATGAGTAGCTTAATGCAAGCAAGAGAAAGGTATATGAGCTGACATAGAACTTTTTCAATATAGAAACAGAAAACCTTTTCCATCTTAGGGTATATTTACACTTAAGTACTTTTAAGTACTCAGATAAAGCTTAATACAAGCAAGAGCAAGATCTATGAGTTTAGGAGAGTAAGTAGAAATTCCCATTATGAATAGGAGAGGAGAAGTGGAAATTCCCAGTATGAGGAGATTATGTTGGGTGGCAGCAGGAGCATTCCCACTGGGAAATTAGGTGTGAGTAAAGGGATTTTTTGAATGAGAAGTGATTTCTGATGGTACAAATGGATGGGGGTAAGGAGTTCCAGAGACGAGCAAGACTGTAGGATAAGAGATTTTTCCAGAGGGACGAATTGGTTTATACAGTCCAATTAGGTTTTGGTTGTTAGATCTTAGAATTCTATCAGGGAGGTGCATTTTGAAGGTAGAGGAGAGGGATGGACAGAGGGAGGGATTGAAGATGAGCTTGTGTGCAAGAGTCAGTTGGATGTAGGTGAGATGATTGGGTAGTTCTAACCATTTTAGTTTGTGGAGAGCCGAACAGTGGTGTGAGGAGGACTTATGGGAGGTAGCAAAGTTGGCAATTTTGTTATAGCAAGAGGAGAGTTGTGTTTTGAGAGAAGATTGTAGGTTAGTTAGAAGTGGGGCACCATAGAGGAGGGATGGGATGAGAAATGTGGTAGACAGGGTGAGTTTGGTGGAGGGTGTAAGATAACGATTCTGTCTGTAGAGCATGCCAAGTTTTTGGTGTTTTTTTTTTTATATTTAGTTGAATATGGGAATTGAATTTAAGCTGACTATCATTTGGACCCCAAGTAATTTGGCCTCAGGTACCAGTTCTAGGGGTGTATTGCTGTGACTAGTAATAGTGAAATTACTTGGATTGAAAAAGGTAGCTTTAGAGGGGGTGAATACCATTACTTTGGTTTTGGAGGCATTGAGTACAAGGTGATTTGTTTTCATCCATTTTTCGGTGGTTGAGAATGCATCTTGAGTAAGTTTTAGCAGTGTGGGGATGGAGGTAGCAGAACAGATAATAGTTGAATCATCTGCGTATTGGATAATTTTAGTTAAAGGGATAGAGTTGTGGAAATTGTTTATGAATAAATAGAAAAGAAGGGGACCCAGTATAGATCCTTGGACCGGTTGGGGTGTTGATGAAAGGGGAGGTGGCTTTTTTCCATCTTACTGCTTGATATCTATTGGATAAGTAGCTAGTGAACCAGTTCAGAGAAGAGGGTGACAAGTTAAGCTTGGAGAGTTCAGTTAGTAGTAAATTGTGGGAGATAGTATCAAAGGCTTTAGAGAGGTCTAGTAGGAGGGTGGAGACAATGTGTCCTAAGTCCCAGGCTTTGTTCACAGCTTCCAGGAAGGAGAGTAGGGCGGTCATAGTACTGTGTCTTGGTCTGAAACCATGTTGTGTTGGAGTTAGTAGGTTATTGTCTAAGAGGTATGGTAGGAGTTGTAGGTGAATACACTTTTCTAGAAGTTTAGAGATAGGAGATAGGATAGCGATGGGACGGAAATTAGTAATGTTGTTGTTGCTGCCGCCTTTGTGCAATGGAACAACAAAAGCCTTTTTCCAGATTTGGGGTACTGAGCTTTCTTGAATGGAATGGTTGATTAGAATGCTGATGGGTTAGGCAATGGCTTCAGCAGCTATGCTGAGAAAGTATGAAGGAATGTTATCAGGGGCATTAGAGCATGGTTTTAGTTTCTGAAGTCGTTTTTTTATGGTGGATGTGGGTATAGGTTTTAGTGAGAATGGTGGGGGAAGGGGGTGAGAATTTGGGAATGTTGATGATGGAGTGGACATAGGTGGAGGAGCAGTGGTAGGGGGTGAAAAGTTGGTAGGGGAGGGTTGGGGTGTAGTGGAGGGTGTGGTAGGGTTTGATGAAGAAAAGGATGAGGTTAGTTTGGAGATAGAATAAATGAAGAAGGTGTTGAATTGAGTGGCCAAGTCTATGTCAAGAGTGTTAGGTTCTGGGCTAGGGTTATCTGGTTTGTTGGGATTAAGGAGGGTAGAGATGCATTTCCAAAATTTTTGAGGGTTTGTTTTGTTGTTGTTTTGGATTATGGAGAAGTAATTTTGTCTATCGGAAATTATGAGCTTTTTTACTTTGTTTCTGAGTGTTTTGTATTCGTTATGGGCTAGGGGTGTCCTATGTTTCTGATATGATGACCATGCCTTATCTCTAAGGTGCATAGTTACTAGTAACTATACATAAATCACTTTTTCTCCCTCTCTCCCATTCTTTGCAACATCCCTCCTTTTGACTTAGCGCCCACCTTTTCCCTTGGTTCTCTATCTGTCTCCCTCTTACATCTGCCTGCATTTTTAGGCCTGTCCACAAGGTGGCACCCTTTACCCAGCCTCCCCCCCCTTTTCATCTTATCTACTACATACCTTCTTACCTATTTCTCCTTTTGTACCTGCATTGCTATCCTGCTCTCCCACCTTACTTAAGGAAGCAAGAGAGACAAGGTAGTTATGAGAACAGGAGTTATCACATAGCAAGTTAAGAGTGGGAGTATAATTCTAAACAGTCATCTATACTTGTATGTAGATAATAAAAAAAACAGTACTGAGTATATTATACTAAACATTCAAATAAAACAGTACAGAGTATGTTATACTCAACATTCACATATATTCATATGTAGATAGCAAAAAACAGTGCAATATCCTTGTATTACAGATGGAACTATACAGTCACAGAGGCAGTTAAGTAAAGATAGCAGTTACACAATAACCGAACCCTGGTAGTAGCAGATGTAAGACATAGTCAAACAATTATTTAAATGCTATGTGGCAAAAAAAAAACTTTCTGCAGGAGTTATATGCCCCTAGAATTAGTAGTAACAAGAGGATACTAGTAAATGTAGTTCCTACCTATTTATATTCTGTTAAAAAGCCAGAGGCAGTCTGTGCCATTGTCGGCTTGTTACAGATGCCATCGGCAGCCTTTAAATTCATATGAGATTTCAATTTACTTTATCAGCTTGTTCCACAAGCCAGGATTTATAAAATAGCTGTAGTCGGCTTGTTAATATGCCAGAGGCTGTTTGTGCCGATGTCGGCTTGTTACTGATGCCAGCGGCAGTCTTTAATGCCTCAGAAATTTCCACTTTACTTTATTGGCTTGTTCCACAAGCCAGGATGTATAAAACGGCCGTGATCGGCTTGTTGAAAAAAAGCCAGAGGCTGTCTGTGCCTTTATCAGCTTGTTTCAGAAGCAGTGGCAGCCTTTAATGTTAAGGAATTTCCCACTTTACTTTATCGGCTTGTTACACAAGCCAGGGTTAGTAAAATTACCATAGACGACTTGTTAATTAGCGAGAGACAGTCTGTGCCATTGTCGGCTTGTTACAGAAGCCAGCGGCAGGCTTTAATACCTATAATATTCAATTTACAGGTAATTGCTGCTAGACAGGTAAGCTAGCTCTTATTTAGAGCTAATGGAAATGCTACAAGGGTTGAAGTACTACCAAGGGCAGAGGCCAGGCTGGGGAACAGTCGGTACCATAAAGATCCATTGTGATCAAAATATGTAGTGTACAAGTGACCAGAAAAACACTGATTTCAGCATAGGACACACAGTAGAATTGCTTCGTCTATCAAGAAGCCACTAAAACCAGCTAGTGTAGCTGGTTAGTTACAAGGCTCAGGTTAGCTTTAGTGCAATACCACAAGGTTGGTGTAGTGGATCAAGCACTGTCTAGGCTTAGGAACAATCAATGTTGAATCATTGAGCTGTGAATCTATAGCAGGGTAGATAACTTACAAAAATGCCGCTATCAGCTTAAACATGCTACAAGCATTAGACAGAGCTTTTTAAAGTCTAGGGATGGCTTTGTATCAATAAGCGGTGAGAGAGCTGCTATTGCTAGTATACAGGTAAGAAACGCTAATAGCAGCTCAAGTGTGCAAGCAATCAACAGTTAGAGCATTTACAGTCTAGGTAAGGCTCTACAAAGGGCGGGAAATCAGTCGTCATTACAGTTGTACATGTAGCAAACACTAAATGGTCCCAAACAGTTTTCTTGCTAGAGTAGCACAAAACAAGCACTCCAAAATACTATATACCATGAATAAGCCTTAAGAACTCAGACAGTCATTATATAATTGCTTTACAAAACGTCAAGAAACATGTTGCTACAACATTTATACACTACAAGCATAGTTAGGTTAAGACATCAAACAAAGGCCTGACGGCTTGGAATATCCAACTTACCAATAGATAGTTATTAAACACAAACAATCCCAATATACAAACATACTATAGGTACATACCACAGGGGTTAGACGTTGGCAGAGGGAGCAGACAGCAGCCAGGGCAAATCCCTAATCCTAAAGATGGCGGCCCACTAAGCCCAGGGTATTTATGGGAGGTAGAGGAATAAAGGTAGAGAGGGGAGAGGAAAAGGGAAGTGCAGGTGCTGGTGGGAGGGGCAAGGGAGCAGGCTAAGTCAAAGAAGGCGATTGAACGTCATACAGTATAGGTAATAATGTAGCAAGTAAGAAGATTTAGACAAGTGTGGGCTAAGACTAATGGGGAAAAAAGAAGAAAAAACAACAGAGTGCTAAGAGAGTGACAGACAGTGGTATGATGATATGGGCTAAGGACTATAGCAGGAGACAGAGACTGGAGCAGTTGTAGAGGAAAATCAATCAGCAGGACTAAAGTGTGAAGGTAAGCTTAAAAGTTAGATGAGATGAAGGCTAGAGAGGTGTTCATAGGAAGGTAGTAGTAGATGAGAAATAGAAAAAGAGTAAGGTGGGAGAGCAGGATAACTATGCAGGTACAAAAGGAGAAATAGGTAAGAAGCTATGTAGTAGTTAGGATGAAAAGGGGGTGAGGCTGGGTAAAGGGTGCCACCTAGTGGACGGGCCTAAAAATGCAGGCAGATGTAAGAGGGAGACAGATTGAGAACCAAGGGAAAAGGTGGGCGCTAAGTCAAAAGGAGGGATGTTGCAGAGGATGGGAGAGAGGGAGAAAGAGTGATTTATGTATAGTATGGGGGGGGAGGCTGCTGGCTGCCGGTTGCCTTAGCTCAATACAAAAATTACCACCTGTAGCAGTGTACTTGTTATAGGGTTTGTAGGGCAGACAGGCTGTGAGGTGTTTCACAGTTGGTTGCAGGGGTTCCTTTAGGTTCAGACTGATTAGTTCTGGAAGCACAAGTAGAGCAGGGTAATTTTCTTATCCTTGTTATAGGGTTTGTAGGGCAGACAGGCTGTGAGGTGTTTCACAGTTGGTTGCAGGGGTTCCTTTAGGTTCAGACTGATTAGTGCTGGAAGCACAAGTAGAGCAGGGTAATTTTCTTATCCTTGTTATAGGGTTTGTAGGGCAGACAGGCTGTGAGGTGTTTCACAGTTGGTTGCAGGGGTTCCTTTAGGTTCAGACTGATTAGTGCTGGAAGCACAAGTAGAGCAGGGTAATTTTCTTATCCTTTTTATAGGGTTTGTAGGGCAGACAGGCTGTGAGGTGTATCACAGTTGGTTGCAGGGGTTCCTTTAGGTTCAGACTGATTAGTGCTGGAAGCACAAGTAGAGCAGGGTAATTTTCTTATCCTTGTTATAGGGTTTGTGCGGCAGACAGGCTGTGAGGTGTATCACAGTTGGTTGCAGGGGTTCCTTTAGGTTCAGACTGATTAGTGCTGGAAGCACAAGTAGAGCAGGGTAACACAGGGGTTAGACGTTGTCAGAGAGGAGCAGACAGCAGCCAGGGCAAATCCCTAATCCTAAAATGATGCACATGTGTGTGATTTATATTCCATACCATGGACAGTGTCTGGGTTGTGCACATGTTCCACATACATGTTCTTTGAAGTGTGGAAGTGTGTTTCAGGTCTCTGGGGCATATTGTGTGGACAGATTGGTATCTTCTGAAATAGCATTGCTGACCTTGTTTGTTGAGCCCTGGTTATGTAACTGAGGTAGTGATTGCACCTACGCAGACAGTATGATACAGGGATTCATTGAAGTTATTGTTGTCTATTCATACAGGGCATGTGTATAAGGCATGGTATTCACTTTATGGGGTATGTTTGCAGACTCTACAGTTGTTGCAGGGGTCCAGTAGGAAATATGGCAAAAGGGCCACTGTATATATTAATTGGGCTACTGAGGAGATGGAATAGGGTTCCGTGTCCTTTTACTTACTGCATAACACATACTCCAACAGGAGATGTAACACATCAAAGTACTTTCTGATGTCAGTGGCACTGGTGTGGTCAATAGGCATGTAGTCCACTGCAATCACACTGTGGGTAGTACATGTGAGGCAATTTGCAGGAGAGCTACCAATATAGTGATTGCTGTCTAGCCAAGCATGTTTGTGTATGATCCGTGGGTGGAGAGTGTTCACTAATCCATACTGTCACATAGTCATTGCACATGGCACTAGACATTTATGGCTGTGGATTGTCTACACCAACCTCTATGGTGTTTGACAACTGTTGGCCTTGTAATCTGGACATTGGGACATATAGGTGCTCAATATAATAATGTAGTAAACCCCACCCTGCAATTGATCCTGTTATTACACAATTGTACCAACACCCACACAGGATACTGATGACAGACACACACACACACTTGCCTGTACTACCTAGCTATGCATTGCTACTACAGTGTTATGCATTTATTGCACATACCATAGAGCTTATATGTTGGAGAGCTGTCCAAAGGTATCTTTGAAGGCGAGTGACATGCTAAAGGAGGGGTAAGCGAAGTGTAGTAAGTGTGAATGACACCAAAATCAGGTGTTAACAAAGACACACACACTTTCTCACCCAAACACACACATTTTTACAGTTGCCAGGAACATGATTAGAATTCCTACCTAACTAGTTTGCTACACTATAATATTACACAGTTATTGCAAGCACCCCAGAGCTTATATGTTGAAGAGCTGTCCAAAGGTATCTTTGAAGGTGAGTGACATCAGCAACAGTGCTAAAGGAGAGGTAAGGAAAGTGTAGTAAGTGTGAATGACACCAAAATCAGGTGTCAACAAAGACACACACACACTCTCTCACACAAACATACACATGTTCACAGTTGCTAGGACCAGGATTAGAACTCCTACCTACCTACCAGTTATTGCAAGTTCCATGGAGTTTATAGGGCTGAGATTTACCCAAAGGGTTATTTCAAGGTGAATGACAGCAGGAGTGCTAAAGTAGTACACTGGGGGGGGGTGTAGTGAATATGAATGGCCTCAAAATCATTCATCTCCAAACATACATACAATTTAACAGTTACCATGTCTGTGATTAGAACTCCTACCTAATTTACTACACTACAGTATTACGCAGTTATCACGAGTGCCATGGAGCTTACAGGGCTGAGATTTTGCCTAAAGGGTTATTTCAAGGTGAATGACATCAGCAGGAGTGCTAACATGGGCAATGGAAAGTGCAGTGCATGTGAATGGGCCATATGAAATTCCTTTGGAAACACACACACGCACACACACACTCAGACACAACTTTACATTTGACAGGACTGAGTTTACAAATGCTACATGAATACTTATTTGTACTATAGTGTTATACAGTTATCACAAGCACCACAGACACTATAGGGCTGAGGGCTACCAAAAGGAATGTCTACAGTGATTGACATCAGCACATCATATGATATAGGCCAATGGGATGTGTAGTGGGTGGGACAGGCCTCATAATAGAATTCTGTCTGTCACTGTCTATCTCTCTCTTCCCCACATCTCTGTGTGTGTATGTTTGACATATTATAGTCTGTTGGCCTTAGATATGTGTGAGTATTCCTATCCAATGTATGTGTGAAGCATAAATGGTGTACAATTTGGTGTGTGTGCACAGAGATTCACTTCAGAAGCTCAAAATACTGAAATCTCAAAATTCAGTATCTCGAGCCCAAGAAGTGGAATCCACAAAACAACGAAAACTAAAAACCGCAAAATTCACCACACAAACACACACAATCACTCTACTACATAAAAGCAGGGGGGCAAGCCCCCTGCTCCCCCCACACCCCCTACTTTAATATTCTCACTCTGAGGTCTCACTACATACAAACACGGACAAAACACCACCACACAAGCTACTTTCTCTTCGCACACATACATCACAGCAACAAAACACATTGACACACACACCGCAGCCCCTACCCAAACCCCTTAACACACACACACTTCCCTGAATACATAACCATAGCGGAACTTTGGAAGTGCGAAATTCGAAACCTTTGGTATTCGAGGTTTTGAATTTCGCGCTTCTAAACTTTCGCTATTATGTGGATTCGGCTTCTTGGGCTCGAAATACTGAAATTCGAGATTTCAGTATTTCGATCTTCTGAGAGGAACCCATGCACAAACATTTGCAAATGACAGATATGTATAGTCCACTGTGTTGTCAGACATGGCTTAATTTTTCTAAGCATAGAAGCATGCCCAGTATCACCTTCTGTATTGAGTGTGTGAATCCATTCCTGGTAAGGTTGTACTCCAGTCCAGGGTTTGGAGTTCTACATCTACAGGTAGCAACCTGTTCCTGCAGGTAGGTTGACAATATGGAGTCACAATGGGCGAAAGATAGGGAGATACTGTAACTATTGCTGTCTGTGCTGCTTGTGTTACATGTTTGGTGTTAGCAGAGATATTCAGACATATGTACTGTTTTACACTGTGATGTATTATGTCATCAGCTACTGACAGATATAATTATTTGCTGACAGTTATTTACCAGGAAATACAAGATGAATGCCAATGATCCCAGTATTGTGGGCCACAGCCTACATATTCTTGCACACTCCTGCCATTCTGGAGGGGTAGCTACAGACACTTGCTGATGGGTCTGTGTAAATGGTCCAGCAACTAGGTAGTATGGTGTCTGAGGATCCCCTTCTTGTACATATATCGACTTAACAGAATGGCCATATCTTGCTGTGGCCATACATCTCAGCTGTACAGATTCACCCAGGTTCCCCAGAGGCAGGGCTCATATACCTGGTCAGTTCCCCTTCACATTGTAGTTTACAAGCAGGTTTGTAGCCACCCATTAATGGGTTTGCAAGCAGGGGTAGTATGGGCACACATCAGAGTTTCAGACGTCACACACTCCATGATGATCATGCTTCTACACCCCTCTCTGTTATTCTATCCTCTTCCTAACATTCTGTGAGTGATATTGAGAAGTATCCCTATAGATGGCCCTTCATCCCAGGGGTATTTATGGATTGGTCCACAGTTCTTGCAGTAGAACATGGGTGGCATGCTACTGGGATTTGTCAACATGGCCTTGCATTTGTGTTTTGTTGACTGTGGTAGGTTGTTAGTTAGGACCCCATGAGATACCATACATTGGCACTAAGGATGAGGCACAGGCCTTTGACAGAGGACTGTAGACCATTTGGTAGTGATGTGGGCCATCTGTAGTAGGACAGTGTATTCTGTTACTCATACATTCCCAGGCTGCAAGCCAGTGGATTCTTCTGGGGTGACAGGGTAGGTATATGAGGTGTTACTGGCAATACTTCCTGTCCATATTGATCCATTGGTTGGGATGCAGGCAGGGTGCTGCTTACAGCTAGGGACACACCTGCATGGGACACCTCTTCAGCATGCTGCATTCTGTGGGTATTCCCATACAGAAATGGTTTCACTAAGAATCTAAGAGTAATGCTACTCAACGCCAGAAGTCTAAACCTCAAGATGCATGCACTCAAAACTCTCCTTAGCATGGCGAACATCGATATCTGTGCAGTAACAGAAACCTGGTTCAAGGCTCCCAAGAGCACCCCAGCACTAACAAGTTATACCACATGCCATGCTTTTCAGCCCCAAAACTTGGACCGAACCACAAAAGGAGGGGGAGTATCAATATTCGTCAAAGATACCCACACCTCCAGGTTGGTGGCACAGCACGAAGCATCAGAGACTATCCATGTGCAACTAACAGTGGGTAAAACAGCCTTCCAGTTTATAGCCTGCTACAAACCACCCTCCCAAACCCAGGAACCCCACTCGGCCTTCCTGAGAACACTGGAAAATATGAAGGTCTCTCCAAACACCATTATATTGGGTGACTTCAACTACCCAAACATAGACTGGGAGCATTACTCTAACTCCAACACCCTAGCCCAAAGGTTCCTAGAATTTATAAACTCAAATGCTATGGAACAACTTGTTACCACTCCCACAAGAGGGGATAACATACTGGACCTGATCATCACCAACATGGGGACTCTATGCTCCAGACCAGAAGTGTATCCCTCACTGGTAAGATCAGACCATAAACTAATCTCACTGGATATTCACATCCCGACCCCACCCCTGCCCAGAAAACCACAGTGAAAAACTTCTCTAAAGCAAATTTCACACTCCTCAAAACTGAGGTGGAATCCTTCAAAGCCTCCGGGCCTGTGGAAAATACAGCCCAGACCGCAGAATCCTTTATAAATGCATTCTATGAACACCTTCAGGAATGCATGGATCATGCAATCCCAAATAAAACCAAGACCCAATCCTCCAAAGGCAGACGTCCTGTCTGGTGGACCCCAGCCATAAACAAACTATATAATAGAAGGAGGAAGCTACTAAATGATAGAGCAAAATCCCAAAAAGGGAAGGCATCTCTGATCAGTATTAGCAAAAAACTACGGTTACTCATAAAATCGTCTAAGGCCAGCTTCGAGAGAAAAATTGCACAGGACACTAAGGATAATCACAAGGCTTTCTTTATTTATGTTAGGAACCTGGGTGGGAATTCCCAGATATGCTCAGAAGTAGTCCAAAATAACAAAAATACACCGAACTCACAGACATTGCCAACATCCTAGCTGACAGGTTCAGCAAACCCCCCATCCCACCAAAAGGGCAAATATCTATTCCAGCAGAGTGCTGCCCCCGACATCTCAGATGCTCAGGTAAGAGCCGCCCTCTCCAAAGCAAAAAAACACAGCATCAATGGGACCAGACAGTGTCCCAGGCTGCGTCCTACATGAACTCCAAGAAGAGCTAAACCCAAACATAAAACTACTGTTCAATCTCAGCCTTACTACAGGATATGTACCCAAAGAGTGGTGTACAGCAACAGTGGTCCCTCTCCACAAAGGTGGTGCCTCAACGGATCCTGGAAACTATCGCCCCATAAGCCTGACTAGCTTGGTCTGCAAAGCTATGGAAAGGATCATCATGGACCTCATAAATAAAGATATTGGGGACCTACAGACACTGGATCCTACCCAGTTCAGCTTTGTTAAAGGCAGATCCTGCCTCTTAAACCTGGTCAATTTCTTTGAAACAGTCACCAAGGCCATTGACGAGGGGAAGGTGGTCCACACAGCCTACCTGGACCTCGCAAAAGCCTTCGATGCAATACCCCACTCGGGCATTATAGATAAGCTCACCAGCTTAAATATAAACCCCTATGTCACTAGATGGGTGGCAAACTGGCTCAAGGACAGAACCCACATGGTTAGAATTGCTGGAGCCATGTCAGACTCCAAACCAGTTACAAGTGGCATCCCACAAGGCTCAGTCCTGGGACTTCTCTTGTTCGGTATATATTTCTCGGAGGTACAGGCCAACATGGAAGGACTGTGGCTGACCAAGTTCGCAGATGACTGCAAACTGGGCACCATAATCGGCTCTCCAGCTGACACAAGCATCCTCCAAAAGGGCCTCATAGAAACAGACAACTGGTGCCAGAGCCATGGCCTCAAGCTAAACGCCAAAAAGTGTATAGTCATCCCTTTTGGCAAAAACAAAGTGCCCACAAATTACCACATAGGTGGTAATCCATTAAGTACAGAAGAAGTAATTAGGGACCTGGGGACCCAAGTTGATAGTAGTCTCTCTTTTGACAACCACGTGGCCAAAGTGGTTAGAAAAACATTTTATATAGCCCACCTAATCATGAAGGGATTCACATCTAGATCAGGGGAGGTCATCGTGCCTCTTTACTCATCCCTCATCAGGCCCATAATTGAGTACAATGCCCCTTTTGGGATGTACCTTACCAGACACCTGCAGCAATGGGAAAGACCCCAAAAGTACCTCACCAAGAGGATCAAAGGGCTCAAACAGATGCCATATGCTGCCCGGTTAAAGAAACTCCAACTCTACTCAGTGGCATACCGCCTGTTCAGTGGCGATCTGTGCCTGACATATAAAGCCATGTCCAACCCGGAATTAATGGACATGCTGCACCTCAGAAAATCCAAATCCCATCAAGCTACGCACTCAAGAGTCTTGAACCTCAGCACTGAAATAAATAGGACATGCTGGAGGGACAGATTCATAACCCAGAGGCTCCCTTCACAATGGAATAAAATCCCAGTCTAGGTTAAGCAGAGTCCCTCATTGACTCTCTTCAAGAGGAATCTTGATGAGTGGATGGGAGATCATAGGTTTAACCCGGGTATCACTTCTGTGTCACTGTTAGACAGAGGCACAGTATACTAACTTCGAAAAAGGGCATAGCAAAATTAATTTAAAATGGGTGGCGAAAGCCAAACACATTCTGGCTAGGCTTATAAATGCCCTAGGGAAGATAGCCTAGTATGAACCTATGAACCTATGAACCTATACTGTACTCATTCCCAACAGCATTGGTATGATCTGAGATAAACCTGTGGCTGATGGTGGGATGAGTTGAGTGCATGTGTGATATGAAAGCTACTTGCAGCTGACTCACAGATATACCTGAGACATCCCCCTTATGCTGCCTTTTGCATGGACATAGGCAGTCTCTCATTACTTTATAACTGTGCCTTTTGTGGTCTGCCAGTGATTGGCCAGACTACACAAGTATTCCATACTACACAGACAACTAATGTGCTGCTAACCTGTATTACAATTCCAAAGTTGTGTGCAGTTGAGAGTCACATTTTATGTACTCTGTCTAGGGTACTTCCACCTGTGTACTGTGTGCATGTATGGGCCCACGTTCATGGCATGTCCATCTTTCAGATGGTGACAGATATTGGCATCTGGACAGTGAGTATGGATGACTGCTGAGATGGGTATCACTGAGAAGCATTGTGGTTGGCACTGCAGTTGTCGGAACATGGCCCTGTCACCCACAGTACTGCCCCTAGGCCACTGAGACACAACCCTCCATGCCTACATGCTGACCATTTTCAGACAATTTGAACACACAACAACCTAACACACAGACCCCTGCATATTGTACACATGCAACAATATATCCCATAGATTGGACCAGCTAGGGCAATCTGTGCACCACTGATATTTACTCCTCACACTTACATGTTACTGCATTTCTACATAGGATTGTGGGGGGGGGGCACACCTGATGACTTTAAACTAAACTTTTACTATGACTGTACTGGCATTTCAGGTACTCTGTTGGCTTCCATTTCATATTGTATTCTGACCTATCATGCAGACTGGATGCATATCCGTAGAGTACAGATCTTGGGTTTTATCGACCTACATTTCAGTTTCAGACTTCTTACCCTTCATAACTAACATACAACTGCCAGACCTGTTGTAGTCTGTCTGTGTAGGTCTGGAGAGGGGCTGTTCACCATTGCCAGCATTTGGAGGCCTTAGCCCAGCCTTTCTTTATGGTCATCTATACCTGTCCTGCTGGCTGAGGCTGATGGTGGGTATGTGAGCTTCACTGACATGCATGTGTGTGTCCTATGGAAACCCACAGTTATTTGGACCACCACATGTACTGCAGTGGGATTTGTCACCTTGTCTACTACTACATAGTAAGTTGACACCGGTATTTGTTATGGATTTCATGCTGCACATATAGGTGTCCACTATCTGCTGCCATCCCATTCAGCCACTCGATTCCCTTGCATGCTTGTGTCCATACCATAGATACAACTATCAGAGTATACTACTCCATTTAGTAATTGATAGGAAGAGTGACTTACCTTGTGGCTGTGCCAGTTATGAGGATAGTGCTGGAGGGCTGACTATGTCAGATGCACATAGTACACTCCCTATACATGGTAAAGCACAGATAGTGTCATGTTTGGCATCCCTTTTACTGTATATGCGAGCCAGAGAGAGAAGTAATTCCATGGGTCCTACCATGTCAGTGTATGTGCTATACTTTGCCTCTTTGCCAAGGCTTGGGCATACTGAGCATGCCTCCTTCTGCCTACAGGGGCAGGCTCAGACAGTTCCTCCTCCGAGACACTCTGTGCCTTTGATGGCCTTGGCAATGGTGGGGGGTTGTGAGGCCTTGCCCCATGCTGTTCCTGCTGTAGCTGTTTCCATAGGATCATATTGTGTACCATGGCACATACTATGAACATTTGTGTACATGTAGCTGGAGATTACTGCAAGGCTCCACCGGATATGTCCAGGCAGTGGAACCATGACTTGGGCATCCAAAACACATGCTCTATAATGATTCTGGTTTGTGCGTGTGTCTCATTTTGTAGTTCTTGTTCAGGTGTGTGTGCATTTCTGAGGGAAGTCATCAGCCATGGCTCCAGTGCGTAGCTAGCATCCCCAGCTAGGTAGCCATATGGGATGTCCCCAATGGCAAATGACTGGTACAGATGTGTCATATGCCAGATGTGGGAGTCATGATAGCTTCCAGGGCTGCCAGCACACACATTCATGATAATGCCCTGGGCATCACACATGACCTGGCAGTTGATGGAGGGGAAGCCCTTGTGGTTTATGTAGACCCTACCCTGCTCACTGGGTGATACTTTGATGTATATGTGCGTGCAGTCTATAGCACTCACTACCTCAGGGTATTCTGCTGTTTGGTGGAAAAGATGCATATTGCTGGTCAAGGCCTCATGGGTGTTGAGGAAATATATGTGCTCACTCGCATATGCTGACATGGCATCCAGGAATTGGTGGAGTACCCTGGATGCAAATGCCTGTCAGATACCCATGATATCCCCAGTTGCCCTTTGAAAGGTACCTGTAGTTAGTATTCTTAAACTACACATACCTTGGTATCCACTGGGATGGGTTCCCCTCTGTTGGTTCTGTGTGTGAGGTGGGTCAGGCACAGCTCAACAATTTGCTGTAGTATGTCCCTGTCCACCCTATAGCAGTCCACTATCTCCAGCTCATGTAGCACCTGGTAGGTTACCCTGGGTCTGTACACTCTCCTCCTCCTCCTCACTGTGGGATGGTAGTCAGCATTCACATCCTCACCACGCTCAGCCTCTTGCACATATTGATGTATGAGAGTGACAGCAACCCCTAACATTTTGTTAGATTTGTCAGGTAATATTTCCCAGCCTGTGTACACTGGTGGTGTAGAGATTGTGGGAAAAACAGACTGAAAAGTGTTTGCATAGTTTATAGTAGTGCACTGGGCTGCTGCCTGTGTAATTGGCTGATTCTGATACATTTCACCTACCAGCTATGCTAGTTCTCCTTGATTGCCGTCCTACCATTTTCCCTTCCCGTTGCCTTCCTGTTTATGCCCAGAGGTGCGCCGCACATACCCAGTCCTCAGATGTGAACAGTGCTGCTATTTCCTGTTTTTTTTTTTTGTTTTTGTTTTTTTGTTTAAAATCCGGTACATGGCATGCACACCTGTTTAAGCAAGGAAAACAGTGCTCAACAATGTGAGACACAACCCCTTCCTTAGCTGTGCTTAGCTAAAGGAAAACATGGGCCACAGAGCTCTAATAAGCTTACAGCATGCATGACACATCCTCTTATGAGGTCATCCACCTCTTATACTTATATAGTGATGTTGCTTCAACTACACGGTTGAGTGTAAGCTAACACTAAGAGGAAATGTGTGATTCAGTATCAAGCCCCTTATTTGCATAAACCAGAATGCTAATTCATAGTTACCACACTCACACTGAGCCCTCCCCCTTAGCAACCACTATTCCCTGGTATTGCTGTCTTATGCATGCCGTTGACTATTATGGCAAAATGCAGATTTGAGTAAAAAATCTTATTTCCCCCCTTTTTTTAATTTTCGTGGTGATCTCGTTTGCTCACCGCTGCTCTGCGCTTAAATGTCCGAGAACAGCCAAAAAAATAAATAAAAGTTGTTTTTTATATGATTTCACCAGTTTTTCATGCCAATGCCTACTGCATATAATACATGCTTTCTTTAGAGCTGCCATGCCTCTGTTTTGTAATTTGCAGAAATGTATTTGGTTAGTGACTGAATACATTTCTGCAGGTTACACTATTCCTGCATAGACACCTGTCTGCTTCCTGGATCGCTAATTCACCTCATTTGCATGGTTTTCACCAGCAAATGAGGTAATTAGCATATGGCAGTGGTGTCTGTGTGGGAATAGTGTAGGGGCTCTCATTCACATCTCAGGGACTCGATCCTGGATTGCTCGTTGGCCATATTGCGTGCAGCAGCTCTTGCAAAATTCCCGCACTCCGTGCAGAGCTTGCTGAATCCAGGGGTATATGTTATGTACTGAGCTTCAAGATTGTAACCACAGTACACCCTGCTGGAAAAGAGCAGAAATATGTATAAATTATATGCCAATGCAAATGTATGGTTTCATAGTAAAAGTTGGAATATACAGAGTTAACTTGCAAACTCTGAGAAAATAAACTGCAAAATTCAGTAAACTTAGCTTATTCCAGCATGGAAGGGACTGTTACCGTGCAGCACGGCAGTGCACTATGCATATTCATGAAGGCGTGCTGCCATGCTCTAATACATACACTGGGATGTGTACGAGCACAGAGGGCATGTCTTTGAGCAGTGCTGTCACAATACACATGCCACCTGCACACCAGAATTGCCGTACAGCAATTTAAAAAGAGCAAGATCACTCGTCACACCTCTCAACCCATTAGAGTAAGAAATCTGGACAAAGCCATAAAAATGGGGACAACTTTTAAATATTGCTATTACAAACTTAGAAAGATGATAGAATTACAGGTTTTGCATTAGCATGAATTTTCTGAAGAGTATGAAGTCTAAAACGTAAATGTCTGTCATTATTTTCAAACTTCAATCTTTAATGATGTGCCAGAAAGCCACAAGTTTATGAAAAGTGGACCAAGAATATAAGGCAAAAATCCGGACATACTGTGAAAAGTTATATGTCATCAACAGATACATTTTTTTTCACATCTGCAATAAAGTCTAAGCGTAGCTGCATGAGTGTGCCTGTTGGTTACCTATGCTTAATCCAGCTTAAACAGCACAAGAAGTTAAATAACAATAGACATCCAACATAAGCAGTAGTGCAATAGTGTAGTGGTTAGTGTATCTACTTAGTAAGTAGTCATTCATAGTTTGAGCCCCACCAATGCCATTGCCATCTTGTATGTGAAATCAGTGCAATTTTAATTTACCTGTATATTTATGTATTAAGTAACTTATATTTCTCAACCTGAGTAGTGTAGTAGGCCCAGATGTGAAGTGTCAATGTACTGAAGTTGTGAAACCCCCATAGAAGCACAAGTGTCCCATAGACATAGTCACACAAAATGTAATGTCAGAAAAGCACATAGGTGGATGTTATGGAAGGTCAACATACATATCATAAGTTATCCTAAATGATGAATGATACCCACCATCACGATAGTCCAAAAACTGAAAGCTGTGCAATGCTAAGTTATACTCAGCTAAGTAAGCACTGTAAGCATTGCTGAAATGTGAATGCTAAGCAAGAATTACTGTAGCTAAGTAGATCTGAATACTGGTAAGCTTTGCTTAGCAGCTACCTCTTTAAGCAGTGCCCACCCTAGCTAAGCAGGTGTGCCTAGAGCTTAGCTTAGCTCAGCATTTTCAAAATCATCCAATCATGGCAAAGTGTGGGATATCAGCCCTATTTAAACCTCATAGGCAGGAATGCAGCCCATAACCAGTTGTAGCTCCTCACTGCAGGTACCATAGCTGGAGTTGGAGAGGGTGTTCACTTTGGGCATCTAGGAGTCCAGGATCATGGTCAGACTCCTTTGCAAAACCATGAAATAAGACTGCTGCAGGACCAGTAACAGGGATGAGAGTACAAAGTGGAGGCCTGGGACCAACTCGCACATGACCTCAACGGTGCTACTGGTATCCCTCAAACTGGTGAGCAGGTCCAGCATCATTATGCTGATCTAAAGTGGAGGAAGACTGCTTACAACTGCTTTAATCACCCTGCCTGCATCAGCCACTGTTCTGGCCAACAACAAAACAGCCCCTTCCAAGTCTCAAACCCAGCACCCGATACACCACAGTCAGATCAATGTACCACTACACAATCTGAGTTGTATAGATGTCAATTGTTTTTTCAAATATATCATTCAGTACAGGGACTGAAGAGTAGTGAAAAAAACTGCATTTGCTACTTGAAATGTTTACCACCTTGTTCTGAATCAAACACTGTGGAAACAGATGTATTTATTTCTAATTATACACATATAGGATAACTATGGTGAGATAAATATGGGAAGGTGTATAACACACACACACGCACACACACACACACACACACACACACATATAAATATATATATATATATATATATATATATATATATATATAAAGGATTCTAGATCTACATATGTACATATACAAACAGATATATACATACATATATATATATATATATATATATATATATATATATATATATATATTTCACACACACACACACATAATGGAGTCATACCTCAGCACCATACATCTCCACCTCTCAGTGCAGGCAGACATAATATGTAAGTATTGCATTTATAAATGTAGAATGTTGCTACAGTAACAGGCTTTGTGTCAGCATACATGTTGTGAGGGAAGGCAGTTATGACATTTAAATGTATACCATCACTTTCTGACAGACATCCTAACATCATCACAGTGCAGTACCACACAAACAACAGTAATGAGTCTGTGGAGCAGACCAGAAATATGAGCAATAAACCTGAACAGTCTGAAACAATCTGGTCAGCCGAGAGGTATACACACAACCCCTTAGTGCAGTAAAGCAGGACCAAGCCTGACAAAAGGGGGGTTTAAAGCCATGAAAATTGGGATATATTACAAATACTGAAGTAGATAAGCTGACACAGTTGATGCAGTCAGACCCTCCTGGCTGTTCTAACATATCAGAACTGGAAGAGCACAATTCTCAAGCCCACTTACTTCCCACTAGTTAGTGACATACATCTACACATCACCACACTGATTTGTCAGAAAAACAGAACACCTGTGGTGGCCAGACAACAGTACATCTGACAAATATCTGGACATAACATCACACTAGTGCAAGTACACTCAACTACTAGGCATGTTACCAAGCACTGTGTAAACTACAGGCAGACTGACACAACAGCAACCCACAAGTTTTGCTATGGGGGAACACACATCTAATTGCAGATATAGGAATGTAACAGCACAGAGTAACAGACACGAGTGTGAAAGTTCATACCCACAACCAATCACACCACAGTCACAGTGACATACTGGTAAGCTAAATTCATAGTACAGTATATGGACTGTGTGAACAAAACCCATCATCATGTTTGCCAGTCACACACTACCCCTACATATACTGGCCCAATTCACAGTGTAGTCTGATGTCTGGCTGTGGTATGGGACATGTCTCAGTCTGGCCCTACAAACATATAATCTGATAGGGTACCAGAAACTGGAGCAGCATGCAACGTCAGATAGAAAAGGATCAAGAAAACTGACATCTAGTCCACTCTGTACACAGGCCAAAGAACATATTCACAATACACTGCTAAACAATACTGACACTCTGTCAACAATCGCCATAAGTACGCAGACCTCACTATTGTACAGACCCAAAAGAATGTCAAGGTTTGGTCTTCAAATATAAGGCCTCCTATACATAACATGTCCGGCAATCTGGAATATCACTGGGTTGATATCAGGAATTAAGTCATTAAATAATGATATACTGTACATATCCACCTCTTACTGCATGAAATATGGAGAAAGGGTGACATACTTGAGGGACAGAGGCAGAAACACAGGGGCATTAGTGACATTGCTGTTATAAACTGGGAAAATTGCTGGTGTAACAGGGTTTGTTGTAACATATCTCCCCTGAGGGATATGAAGTCGGAAACACACATGGATGTTACCATTTACTGACTGCAGTCCTCAGAGTATGCTACTGAATGTATAAAGACAAAATATTTGTGAGTAACAGACCAAATGTAAAACACCAAACTCTGGCCAGTCTGACGATAGCCCTAAAGGTGAGAGTTATGTCAACCACATAACACCGTAATGTCATACTTTAAATCATGCACAACAGCCATATCCACACAAACCCTGTTAACCTAACATTACTCCATCCCCGGGATTCAGCAAACCTCTGTGCAGGAATAGCTTATTCCTGCACGGAAGGGACCATTCCTGTGCAGCATGTCAGTGCACCATGCATATGTATGAAGGCGTGCTGCCATGTTCTAAAATGGACACAGTTCTGTGTGTGAGTGCAGGGGGCATGTCCGTGCAGTGCACGGACACTAAATATGCCCCCTGTGCTCAGAAAGTGATGTGCAGCACTTCTGAAGCTGTACTGGCATAATATTAGTATTTAGCTCTAATATTATGCCAGTATTTCAGTGTCCGCGGACACTGAAAAAAAAACGGCAGTAGGAAAGCAATACAGGGGGTCTGTCATCCTTTGTGACACACCCCCTGTATTGTTAAAGCACTGTATGGCACTTCTGCAGTCTGCAAAAGCAGGAAATGTGTGCAAATGCACACATAACAGGGGATAAATCCCCCAATTGTACACAAACACAACCCCAGCATCACAAAATACATAAAGCCCATACTCTACATGTCATGCATCAGCATGAAACATGCACAGAATCTTGAAAGCTCAATCATTGCAGTATGTCACAAATGCAGTCCCAAGTAGTTGTCATAACACCACAATACACACCCCATAACCTACAAAAAATAATAATAAAATATCCTTGTATATAATGCCCTAAGGGATGTTTAAGTGTAGCTAAGTCGGTGTGTACATTACAGCTTAAACATCCCATAAGAGTTAAATGAAAATAAATAAAGAAAATGTCCAAGCCATTATAGTGCAGTGGTTAGAGTTCCAGCTTTACATGAAGGGTTTGAGTCCCAAAACAAGCAATTTATTTTAGCATGTGAAACTAGTGTTAAAATTATTGTAGTAAACGTAAATTATGTAGCAATTATTTTGTGTCAACCAGGGTAGAGTAGCAGTTTCAAAAGTGAGATGTTAGTATAGAAAAGCTGTGAAACCCCCATATAAACACACGTGCCCCATACAGTGTAGTCACACAAGAATATAATGTAATGAAAGCTCATAGGGAGATGTCATGGAAGGTAAACATAAAAGTATAAATGTGTATGTACATATTTCATTTTATATCATACAATGACTGGCCATTAACATACAGAATGAGTATGCTAATTGACCAGCCCAAACAGAGTGCCCGTTGTAACTCAGAATATGCAAATGAAAAAGGGTCCAGATGCCTGGACTATTTCCATTTGTATATCACCTGTGTGTATTCCCAGTCTGCAGAGATAGCAATGGGGAAATGAAGATCTCCGCTGTATTTTGAACATATCTTGCTATGTGTGACGAGTTGAAGAACTCGTATAATATAGCAAGATATCATAAAAAAATGCAATAGAGATCTTCCTCTCAGTAGAGAAAGGAAGATCTCTCTTGCCTTTGTAATATATCTCACTATGTTATATGACTTGGCACTTTGTATAACATACCGAGATATGTTAAGAAAAACCAATCAAGATCCCCCTATCACTGTCGCAACCTCTGCACAGCACATGTGCTGCTTAAGTGTGGGAACACATCCCTTATGCATGTGTAGTACATCAGAAATGGCCCAGGATACCGGAAAACTGTGGAAGGGCAGCATGGAGGCATGACACAATGACATTATTTAAGAAAGGTAAGTATTGTTTACATAATGTCATTGTGTAATAGCAATAACCCACAGCTGGGTGTAGGCAAAGCTGGACTTACCCACGGTTGGCATTGTATGGTCATGAGGGTATTGCACTCATGACCAAACCACACCAAGCTGTGGGTTATTGTTTAAATATAACATTATACGTATGATATGCATAAATGTGCCTTAATCAGTTTGTATCCCTCAGACCTTGTTCTGCTCAGCAACAAAATAGTCAGTCCTGCCAAGTTTCAAACCCAGGACACTATCCTCAACAATCACACCAACATAACTCTATACCATCCAACCTGTGAAATGGTGTAATGCTTTAATGTACATATCCTGCAGTCAGGTCATTTAACATTAATAAAAAAAAAACAAAAAACAGCAGTCCCAAGTATTGAATCTATGACCCTGGACGTTGTAATCAGAGGAATACATCAGTACACCAGCTGTGCTGTAAGAATTATTGTTGCATTTTCAAACGTATCATACAATAGAGGCATACAACATTAGGGGGAAAGTGTCGTGGAACCCTTTATGTGTTGGATATAGACATATACACACACACATATACATATATATATATATATATATATATATATATATATATATATATATATATGTCAGATAAAACATATATATGTAAACATAGTCATAATATAGATATACATATATTAAATATAATGGAAGGAAAATAATATATATATATATATATATATATATATATATATATATATATATATATATATATATATATATATATACATGTATAAAACATACAGTGCAGTTATTTCGCCAAACCCACCCTCCCAACCTGTTAGTGCAAGGAACCTGTACAAAGACTGTAAAAGGGGGGAGGCACATATATGGACATAGTTAGAAAATTGTTGTTACAAATGAAGACATGTTACAGCCACAGTGTGTGTTTCAGCAGACAATCAGTGAATGATATGATGATGGTAACTGACATGTCCTGTCATGTATTTACTGACATAAATCCTTGGATCATCACCGTGATTTACCAGACAAATAGAAATAAATTGTGGAACTGAACAAACGCATGGACCAAACATCTGGACATTCTGTGGAAGATCTGCCTGTGGAGAGGTATGCTCAGAACCCCTTAATGCAATGAATGTGGACAAAGCCTGACAAAGTGGGGGGACAAAGACATGAAAATAGGGACATGTACAAAATGCATCAGTAGATAAGCTGCAAACGTTCATGCAGTAACAGTGTATGTCCTAACATACATCAATTGAAATATCACAATACCAGGACTCAATTGCTTCACATTAGTGACTGACCACAGTCCCCACATCATCCCATTGATTTGTCATGCATATATAACAGTTATGGGGACCAGACCAAAGATATTGGCCATACAACTGGACATCCTATGAATATGTGGACATAACACAACAGTAGGGGAAACTACACTGAGCTACCGAGCAATGTCCAGGCTACAATCAGACTGACATAACAATACCCAGGTCCAGCTCTGGGGCTGTCCACATGCAGCAGAAAATATAACAGGCAGTACAGGAATGTAATACTAGTGGAACACAGACACTGGTGTGAAAGTGCATACCCCCAAACAAGTGCACCACAGTGACAGCAACATACCAGTAAGCAAACTGAATACAACAGTATAATACTGTGAGAGCAACCACATACTGTTTGCCACTCACACATTACCCCTACATATACTCCCCCAATCCACAGTGTACTGGGAATCTGGAGGTATTACATGACATGTCACAGTCAGCCCCTACAAGCATACAGACCTGATAGACCACCAGCAGCTGTAGCAGCATGCAGAGTTAGATAGGTAAAGGATGTATGGCACTCACAGCTGCTACTATCCCTACCACACCTAAAAAACAAACACACAACACTGCTACACAACCTTGGCAGTTTGTTCACATTGGCCAGACAGACATACTGTCATAATTGCAGATTTACACAGAATTACCAGGGTGTGGATGCATAACCCTGGCTACCACTGCATACCATGCCAAGGAGTTTGCCAGGTCATTGTCATGCTAACTGGTGTGCATTTATAGGTTCATAGGTTCATACTAGGCTATCTGCCCTGGGGCAATTATAAGCCTAGCCCGATTCTGTATGGCTTACGCCACCCCTTGATTTGAGTATACTGTGCCCTTTTTAAGGTTTAGTTTACTGTGCCTCTGTCTAATAGTGACACGGGAGTAATCCCTGGGACAAACCTACGATCCCCCATCCACCTATTGAGATTTTTCTTGAAGAGATTCAGTGAGGTGCTCTGCCTCACATGAACTGGAATTCTATTCCAGAGTGAAGGGAGCCTCTGGGTTATGAACCTGTCCCTCCAGCAAGTTCTATTTATTTCTGTGCTGAGGTTCAAGTCCCTCGAGCGTGTGGCTCTAAGGGATTTAGATTTACTGAGGTGGAGCATGTCCATTAATTCTGGATTTCACATAGCTTTGTATGTCAGGCATAGATCGCCTCGAAGTAGGCGGTATGCAACTGAGTAGAGCTGGAGTTTTTTTAACCGAGCAGCATATGGCATCTGTTTGAGACCCTTGATCCTCTTGGTGAGATACTTTTGGGGTCTCTCTAATTGCTGCAGGTGTCGGGTAAGGTACATCCCAAAAGGGGCATTGTATTCTATGATGGGCCTGATGAGGGATGAATAAAGTTGCACGATTACCTCTTCTGATCTAGATGTGAAACCCTTCGTGATGAGGTGGGCTATGTAGAAGGTCTTTCTAACCACTTTGGCAATGTGGTTTTCAAAGGAGAGATTGCTATCAACTTGGGTCCCCAGGTCCCTAATAGCTTTCTCTGTACTTAATGGGTTTCCACCTATGTGGTAATTCGTGGGCACATTGTTTTTGCCAAAGGGTATGACTATACATTTTTTGGCATTTAGCTTTAAACCATGGCACTGGCACCAGTTATCTGTCTCTGTGAGACCTTTTTGAAGGATGTTTGTGTCAGCTGGAGAGTCGATTATGGCGCCCAGTTTGCAGTCATCTACAAACTTGGTGAGCCATAGTCCTTCCACGTTTGCCTGTACCTCGGAAAAGTATATACCGAACAAGAGTGGTCCCAGGACAGAACCCTGTGGGACACCACTTGTGACCGGTTTCGAGTCTGACATGGCTCCAGCAACTCTCACTCTGTGGGTTCTGTCTTTGAGCCAGTTTGCGACCCATCTTGTGACATAGGGGTTTATATTTAAGCCGGATAGCTTATCTATGATGCCCGAGTGGGGTATTGTGTCAAATGCCTTTGCAAGGTCCAGATAGGCTGTGTGGACTACCTTCCCTTCATCTATGGCTTTGGTGACTGTTTCGAAAAAGTCAACCAGGTTCAAAAGGCAGGATCTGCCCTTGACAAAGCTGAACTGGGTAGGATCTAGTGTCTGTAGGTCCCCAATGTCTTTGTTTATGAGCTCCATGATGATCCTCTCCATAGCCTTGCAGACTAAACTAGTCAGGCTTATGGGGCGATAGTTTCCAGGGTCCGTAGAGGCTCCACCTTTGTGGAGTGGGACCACTGTTGCTGTACGCCATTCTGTGGGCACATATCCTGTAGTGAGGCTGAGATTGTATAGCTGTTTTATTTGAGGGATTAGTTCCTCTTGGAGTTCATGTAGGACGCAACCTGGGACGCCATCTGGTCCCATGGAAGCAGTGTTTTTGCTTTGGAGAGGGCAGCCTTCACCTGAGCATCAGAGATGTTTGGGAGGCAGCCCTCTGCCGGGATACATACTTGCTCTTTTGGTGGGGGGGTGGAGAAGTTTGCACTGAACCTGTCTGCCAGGATATTGGCGATGTCTGTGGGTTCAGTGTATTTTTTGTCATTTAGAATCAACTCAGAACAAGTCTGGGAGTTGCATCCCAGGTTCCTAACATAACTGAAAAAAGCCTTATGATTGTCTTTGGTGTCCTGTGCAATTTTTCTCTCGAAGCTGGCCTTGGAGGATTTTATGAGGGATCGTAATTTTTTGCTAGTACTGATCAGAGATGCCTTCCCTATTAGGGATTTTGCTCTATCATGTAGTAGCTTCCGCCTTCTGTTGTACAGTTTATTTATGGCAGGGGTCCACCAGACTGGACGCCTGCCTTTGGATGATTGGGTCTTGGTTTTGTTTGGGATAGCATGATCCATGCATTCCTGGAGATGTCCGTAGAATGCATTTATATAGGATTCTGCAGTTTGGGCCATAGTTTTCACTGGCCCTGGGGCCTTGAAGGATTCCACTTCGGTTTTGAGAAGTGAGAAGTTCGCTTTTGAGAAGTTTTTCACTGTGGTTTTCTGGACTGGGGGTGGGGTCAGGATGTGGACATCCAGTGAAATTAATTTATGGTCTGATCTTACCAATGAGGGATATACTTCTGGTGTGGAGCATAGAGTCCCCATGTTGGTAATGATCAGGTCTAGTATGTTGTCCCCTCTTGTGGGAGTGGTGACTAGTTGTTCCATAGCATTTGAGTTTATAATTTCCAGGTACCTTTGGGCTAAGGTGCTGGGGCTTGAGTAGTGCTCCCAGTCAATGTTTGGGTAGTTGAAGTCACCCAATATAATGGTGTTCGGAGAGATCTTCATGTTCTCCAATGTTTTCAGGAAAGCCGAGTGGGATTCCTGACTTTGAGAAGGTATAGGACAGGGGGCTGGAAAGAAGGACATATCACACATACTGATGTTACAAATTGAGACAGTAGCTGCTGTTACGTGTTCTTTTGACATCACATTCCTGAAGGAAATGATGTGTGGAACACCAACGGATGACAACATTTACTGACTACAATCCTCGCATGATTCTACCAACCCCACAAAAACAGATGTTGGTTGAGGAACAGACCAAGCATAATAGGCAAACATCTGGTCAGTCTGTAGACAACATGCCAGTTGAGAGCTATGTCAGCGGCATATCACTGTAAGATGTAAGGTCACCCAGTAAATGTATGTCCAGACAAGCCCTGTCAATGTAGCAACCCCCTATGTCTATAACAATGCTTATGACATACAAGCTGTATGAAACTCTGAAGCATTGTTCCCCATGTTGCTGGACTATGTCCACATGTCCTGTCCTCTGAGGTAATTCCACCTACTGTATGTAAAGCTGTAGCACCCACACCTCCATAATGTCCCCTGCACAGGCCAGCCCATATGGTGGAACTAGCAGCTGTGTTAAGGCCCACAACACAATACTATGTGGGAAACTACATAGCTGTATGGCCTCAGCAATACCCGACAGGATAACATCAACCCCCTCAAGGTAAGCTGAATACTTATGGTGGACAGCAACAATACACAAACTACAGACTTGGTCCTTAGACTGGCTGTACAGGCCAAATCACGAGCATGCACCAACCTGGCATCAAGTCAGTCTTTGTCTGATCAAGCATATAAGGTCACAGGTGGAGTACTGTAAGGCTAACTATAAGTACAGATTGGACACATCCACCAAGGCCAATCACAAGGCCATCTTCACATATGTCTGTAATCTCTGAGGTCACATATCAACCCACCCTGTAATGGTGGCCAATAAGGCCACATATACACACAGCCTAGCTATAGGCAACCTGCTGCAGATAGGTTTAGGGAAAACATCACCCCCTGGCTCAGCAGCACTATAGCTGGATATGTACAGCACCCACATCCCTCCCCTCATCACCAGTGAGCAGGTACATATTGCCTACTGAAAGGCAACAAATGTAGGTATCCATGGCACCTGATAACATCCCTATCTGCATCCTTCATGAACTCAGGCATGTGTACCCAGCAGCATTACACATAGTAGTCACAACAAGGATTGGCACCACCCACACCACATCCACATGGAAGATGGCCAATGTCATCCTTTGACAAAGACATGAATGAGGAGTACAGGAGTGAGAAATTAAGTTGGTCTTTTTGCGGGAAATATGACATCTCAGGGCCAGCAGTGCAATGCATGCAGATACAGCACTGGTATGTTACAGGGGTATGGTGTGGTTGTGAGTAGTGGTTACTGGTATTCAATGTAGATGTGCAGGTTCTGTACATATGTCTGCCAAATGTATGAGGTCATGTGATGTGTCTCCCTTGTTATGTCTCCCAGGTGCAATGTTGCATCAGCAAAAGTCAACATTCTCATCAGCTCAGACAAATATAATCATAAAAGCTATACTACACAACCATGTCATAATGTTTGGCTGCAGCCAGCAACATCTGTAGGAGATGACTGGCCTGTGGGAGAACCTTGTCCACAGGGAAAATGATGTTGGCCTGCACGCATGCACATAGGAGCAAGTCTGGCATTGTGAAAGTGACCTCATATGCCATGCCTGGCAAAGGGCTGCTGCGGTGGCCAAGGACTACACAGGCATGAGCCTGGCCTTGCACCCACACTGGCACCCACTGGGGAGCTCCACGGGTACCTTGGGGCACCAATCCCAGTACAACAGCAGAGTACAGACCCCCACATACTGGTGGTGGTTGGCACCTAGACAATGGATGAGGAGTGCATAGATAAGGCTCCAGTGTAGATTACTAAACCAGTGTAGCAGGCATACTTGCAATTGTAGAGTATCTACGTATATGTGTCAGGTCAGATTGCAGTTGTGGATGGGGCTTACTAATGCAAAGATGTGCACATCTATGGTGAAGGACAGCAAATTGTATAGTATTGAGGGTTGTACTGTACATGTGCACACATGCTGCATCCATCCTGCACCAATGCCACTTGTGGGTCTTCTGACCATACCCCCCTCACACAACTACCTAGGTTCCTCCTGTCTGCATTCGGGATGGCAGCCTGCAGCTGGTGAATATGCAATTGCACTGTTGTGGTTTGCCAATACCCCAGGCATGTGAATACCATGCAGTGCACCTTGCACACAACTGTCACCCATAGCCATATTGCTTTATGTGCATGTTAACCTGTGTTGGGGTCAACTGCATTGCATCACAGTGGTCACTACAGGGGCCTATCTGATGAGAATGTATCATCCATGTAGCATAACACACGGCCTGTCAGTGCAAGACTTCTGGACGGAGAGCAACACAATGGGTGGACAAATGGCCTAAGGTAGGAACATGTGTGAAACATTACTGTCATATAGTGGATATAAACAGTGTACATACCCCTGTTAAGATGCCAAGTGTTTGTGATGTCTATACAAATTGAGACCACAATATGTCAGTACTCATCTTTTCCAAACTGTAATGTGATCTATGACATGAACAATCCCCTGTACAAACATTCAATCTGTTGGCCACCAAATATGGGGTATACAAACCTCACAATATGCTGGATGCATATGTGTGCACACTCTTCAAAGAATATGTTATTACAGCAGCTTGTGATTTACTGATAGCATACATTCTGCTTGGGTACACAACAACCATCAACTAAAGACACTCTGAGTAACACCAAATAACAGTCTGCTGTCCAATTGGGATAACCATGACATATGCTCAGTTGCCTGCAACAGCAACAGCTATGGTTTGCAGACAGTATATAAAGCAGAAAAGAGATCTCATATTTGAAAGCTCAGTCAAGAGTGGGGTACAACAACATTACCACAGCAGTGCATACACCATGGAACACAGTAGAGACAGTTGTCAAGAGGTGGAGTGAATATGGGACAATAGTGTTGTTGACAAGAACCTGAAGTCCCTCCAATAATGATGACAATCCCTTGCTAGTACTGGTGTTCTGTACTACCTGTGAGAACACTCTCCCATATTCCACATATGTCTGGCCTATGGGGTAGTGTCAGAAGATGGAAGCATATCCACACACTAAAATCAGGCATGGGTGGATACAAATTGCAATACAGCACATCATGTCTCCCAAAGGCAGGTGTGAAAATGTGTTATGGTGTAATGAGACTAGGGATCGACCTCACAACCACAATACCAACAGGTATGTGTTGTGCACAAGCAACACCTCTCATAACCTTAACATCAACATCCCCATGGTGAATCACACTGGTGGCAGCAGCCTGCTGTGGGGCTGCTGTTTCACAGACAGAACAGGGTCTGTAGTCATGGTGGTGGGAATTCTGAACATTTCCTAATAACACCCACTTCTGCCCAAAATCTATCAGGCATTTGCAAGATCGCTGAAGATGAGGAGGTATGTCAGCCTTCAACATGACAAAGAACTGCAGCATACATCCAAAGCTACCTAAGAATAGCTCTACCTGAACACAAACATGGGTATGGATTGGCCTAGCCAGAACATAGACCTACACCAGATAGAAAACCACAGTATTACCTGATGAGGGCTGTGCACATGAACTGCCCTTGCATTCTGACAGAGTTGGCTGACCTTTGCATGGAAGAGTGGCCAAATAATGCCAAGTCAGTATGTGCAATCTAGATAGACACCTTCACAAGAAGAGTGAATGCTATAAGCTCCTTACAAGGTGCTTCAACAACTTATCATTTTAAGAGTGTGCACACATATACAATCAACATATTGTACATATTGCAGTCATCATATTGTACACGTACCACATGTGTTTGTTTATTGATTGGATTGCACAGGTCATATGTCACATGGAAGGTGGGTAACATATTTGAATGCATTATTGTGTTCTCATCCTTTATATTACAAGAACATGGCATATTAACAGGGTTGTATACACTTATCATATCCACTGTAAGCTTACAAGGCTGGTGGTGTAACAGGGATAGTGTGACCATACATTCACTGCTCGTTTGCAGATCTGAAGCTCACATGTATGTCATTAATCAGTGATGTCACTCCTCAGATCATCCCATGTATATCATAGAGAAACACAGGGGTTATGAGAAATAAAGCAGACATATGAGCCAGACTGCTACACATTCCGTGAGGATATGTACAGTTGTGACATATGTTCTGCAGTACTTTCCACTGTGCTATACAGGTGGACAGCAATGATGTGTACATGGCTGCAGTCTGTGCTGGGGAATGGCCATCACACACTAACACTAATCACATATCCCACAGCTCTATATTGTCAGTTACATGTTGTACAACTAGCTACAATGCATGATGTTGAAGACATGTGTCATATATGTCATCATGTGGGTAATGTGTGGTCTGTGTGACAGATTTGTGTCACCTCACCTGTAAGTGCGTGTGTGTGTGTGTGTGTGTGTGTGTGTGTGTGTGTGTGTGTGTGTGTGTGTGTGTGTGTGTGTGTGTGTGTGTGTATACCAGCCAACATCAAAGTGCAGGTATTAATGTACATATGTTGTCTTCCTTTCACAGGTGGCGATGGGGTCTGGGTTCCCCCCTTTTGAAACAATGTCAATATCTCTGCAGACTTTGCCAATGATGTTAGGAGTACTAATATACAGATGGAGTTGTCAGGGGCTGAATCTGTGCCATTAGTTGGCATCCCACTCTTGTGCACACCATCACTGCACATAGTGACAATTACCACACATACCCCATCACCAGTGACCACAGATGATGGACAGTTGGCAGGTGGTGGCATTAAACAGGCTAGTGTGGTGACTATGGCAGGTGTGAGTGTAGATACTGGCCATAGCCAGAGTGCAAGCAAGGTCCCACACAGGCAGATGGACAGAGGTGCTTGCAGGAAGAACACTACTCATTGGGCCAATGTTGCAAGTGATACAGAAGGAGTCATCAGACGCATGTTCCAGGCTGTCATGCATGCACAGGCACATAGTGAATGCCACAACACACAAATACTTAGGGTGGTGGATGCAACTCTTCCAGATGTATGTGGTGACATACATGACCTGGTTGAGTCCACACATCAAAATACTGAGGTGTGGATCCAATGATAAACTAATCACCTTGGGAATCCACATCCCTACCCCCCCCGCAAAGGTAACCACCATGACAAACACCTCCAAAGCTAACCTTGGGCTCCTTAAAACAGAGGTGGCTAAGTTCACGACACCCATGCAAATGGAGAATAGTTGCATGACCACCAGATCATACACCAATGTACTGTATGAACACATACACATATGCATGTATTTCACCATGACCAATACAACCAAGATGTTGTCCTCCAAAACAGGAAGCCAATGTGGTGGTCCCCTACCATACACAAATTCGACAATGGAACGAATAAACTGATGTGGAAAGAGGTGAAGTCCCAAGACTGGAACAATTCCCTTATCGGCCTCAACAAAAGGTTGAGATCACTCATCACATCCTCTAAAGCTAGCTGTGAAAACGGAATTGCAGCAGATAGGAAAAACAAACACAAGGCCTTCAATATTTATCTGGATAATCTCAACGCCAATACCCAGATGTGCTCTGAGCTACTGCACAATGGTACCTCCTATAACAATATACTATCCGACAGATTCAGTGCCAACCCTGACCCCTCTCACCCCCCAAAGGACCAATCACAATACCAGTAGATTGCCAGACACCCAGTATTATTGCTGCACAGGTTAAAATAGCACTGTCCAAGGCCAGGAATACATCTTCTATCTGACCTGAGAATATCCCTGGCTGTGTTGTACATGAACTACAGAGTGACCTGGCACCACACCTGTATGCCATGTTCAATCACAGCCTCACCTCAGGCTTTGTCCCTATCAAATGGTGCACTGCTACAGTCAACCCTCTTCACAATGTAGGAGTAACTACAGACCCTGGGAACTATCACTCCATTAACCTGATGAGTCTGATATGCAAAGTTATGGAACACATCATCATGGGCCTACTAAACAAGGATATAGGGGATCTCCAAAGTCTGGATCCCACACAGTTTGGTTTTGTGGAGGGTAGATCATGCCTGCTCAACCTTGTCAACTTCTTTGAGTCAGTCAACAGAGCTGTGGATGATGTCAAGGTAGTCATATAGCCTACCATGATCTGGCCAAGGCCTTTGATACCATTCCCCACTCTGAAATCATAGAAAATCCACGAAGGTAGACATCGATCCCCAAATATAACTAGGTGAGTTACAAACTGGCTCACACATAGACCCATGGTGAGAAAGTAGCTGACTCTATGTCAGATGGATGGCTAGAGTGTTCGGTCCTGGGTCCTCCCCTGTTTGGTATCTACTTCTCTGAAGTGCAGGTCATCACAAGGGTACTCTGGTTGACAAAGTTTGCAGATGATTGCATGTTGGGAGCTATTATTAACTAACCAAGTGATGGTGACATCCAGCCGAAAGGCCTCTCTGAGACCAATGTATGCTGTGAGAAGCATGACCTGAAGCTCAATGGCTAAATATGTGTCAGCATCCCCTTTGGGCACAATTCAGTTCCCATAAATCACCACATCAATGGTATTCCACTGAACACAGAAGGCATTATAAGAAATGTGAACATAGGTTGACAGCAACCTCTCTTTGGACCAGCCCATTGCCACTGTGGGCAGATAGTCCTTCTATGTGGAACATCTGATTACTTATGGTTTTGCATCCAGGAAGTAGGGGGTCATTGTCTCCCTCATTAGGTCAATCATCGGTTACAGTGCCCCATTTGGCATGTACCTCAATGGACACCTGCAACAACTGCAGAGGACGCAAACATATCTCACAAAGATGATCATAGGCCTGAGACAGTTGTCATACATGGACAGACTGAAAACACTCCAACTATTTTCTGTCTCATATCCCCTACTTAGAGGTGATCTCTGCCTGCCCTACAAAGCCATGTCTGACCCAGCTCTGTTAGAAATGCTACATCAAAAGATATCCCAATCCCTCCACACCACATGCTCCAGAGACCTCAACCTCATTACCACAACCAACAGAACATGCCAGAGGGATGGATGCATAACCTAGACACTGCCCATGCTATGGACTAGACATCCCATACATGTCAAACAGAGCACCTCACTGCCCTCTTCAAGAGAAATCTTGCTGAATGGATGAGAAATAGAGAATTCACCCCAGGGATCACTGCAGTAGCTCTACTCCACAGAGTCACTGGGAAATAATGTCAGGTGGCACAATGACAGGGTAATCCTCTGGCTAGGCTTGTAAAGGCTCCAGGGTCATTAGCCTAGTACACATCTATGAATCTATGAACCTAAACATCTGGATATCCCATAGACATCTGTACAGAGGACTTGAATGGCCTGCACAATGGTTTAATATGCTGCTTGTGAGGTCGATGGCATTACCATGTTATATAAGGTAATGCCATTGGGAGGTGGTAAACAGGCATGGATGGTACACCAATCAAAATCAGCCAAACAGGATATGATCTTTGGCTAAAGTGGCACACAACCCCTACCTGTCTAGTTATTTCTACTACAGTGTTATGCAGTTATCAGATGCGCCATAGAGCTTACATGATCTCTCTTCATCCCAAGTAACTTCTAAGGTGAATGACATCATTAGGCCTATTAAAGTAGGGTGATGGGACAATTATAGGGTGGTACACAAATCAAATGGTATAACCCACACAGTACATTATTCACACACACACACACACACACACACACACACACACACACACACACACACACACACACACACACACACACACACACACACACACACACACACACACACACACACACACACACACACACACACACTTGCCAGTATTGGGATTAAAACTCCTGCCTATCTAGTTATGTCTATTATAGTGTTTTGAAATTACTGCACATGCTACAAAGCTTACTGAACTTTCACATGGCCAAAGCTGCTGATAACTGCACAGCTGAGGTAAAGTATTAACAGGTGGCAGTAAGTCTGCCATCCGTTCCACCCTTACATCATGCTAGTTCTTTCTGTCTTGCACTTCAAATGGCATTATGGCTTGGCACTTCACCAGGTTAATGTATCAGTAAGTGTGGCACAGCTGGGAGCTATCAGCAGTACTCATTCATGACAGAAGTAGCCCCAGTACTTACTAGTTATGTCCACCCCTCCCGGCATGATTACAGGGCAGTGGTCTGTGTTGTCACCCATTACCCTGGTGCACTTGTCCATTCTGAGACACTGTTGCAACTATCTCATGAACACAGACAACCCTCCCCTCTAAACTCCAAACACTCAGACCTGTGGAAGTTACCCATATATCACCTAATGTGGACATATGCACTCTCCAGCAAAGACTGGACTAGCAGGTCAAGAGGATAAGATCAACACGTGCATCACACCATGTGGAACACATAGCTCACCATGATACCCACTTAGACAGCCATGACATACAGTGAAAAGCCACACACCCTCTTTCACAGAGGCACTCAATGGACAGTTACCCAAACAGCACAGAACAGCAAGATAGACACCCACTCAGTCACCATGACATGGCACATGCCAAGGGACACATATTTAACCTACACAGTGTGCCCCTCAACCTAAGGTACTAAGCCTAACCATGTTGCACAATACAGTGCTCATGGATAACTGACTACTAAGGGATACACATATCCCACTCACTAAGTTGAATATAGAGCAGGTAACAGTCAAATATCTATCACATGCCAGCATCCAACACATGACACAGCCAGTCATGGCACTCCACAACAACTACGAGTATCACTCTGTATCTATGTGGGTGTGAGTAACCTGGGGCACACCTCCCTGGACTACATGACAGGAGACATGGTTGAACTTTCTGATTATGTGGTCCAGGCAGGTGTGACAGTAGCCCTGAGCAGTATACCGTCACCCAGAATGATGATGCGGTACTATCAACAGATGATTGACTGCAACATTGGCTTATGTGTTTTGTGTCATTCTCAGGGAATCCAGTATCTCTCTGCTTGGAATGACATGATTGACAGAACTCAGTCCCCCAGATTCGTGAAGCTCCATGTCAGAATAGTGTTATTCTGACATGGAGTGGTTTGTGTCCATGTAGAGCAGCAGCACGCTTTGAATATTAATGAAGGTGCGCTTCGCAGCTCTTACACAGACACAGATGTGTGTATGAGTGCAGGGGTGTGTGTCTGAGAGCAAAGTTCTCACAATATAAATGCCCTCTGCATGGAAGTCAACAGCAGCAACAGTGTGTGTCCATGGACACTGCTGTTAGTGTCCATGGGTAAAAAAAAAAGAAAAACAGTAAAGCACATGATACATTCCCAAGTATGTAAGTGCAATATTTAAAATCTGTCCCTGTGTGTTACCCCATCATTATATGCTTTTCCAAGAATGTGTGCAAGTACAAGGTAATGCAAAGCCCCTGTCATGTTATCAATTTTCACACAGCCCCCCACACAGATAATGGTGCAGAAAGCAATGTCCATACCCCTAGTAAAATAGTCAAAACACATTTTTTGTCATGTTATTCCCCCCCTGCAATAAAGTTTAAAGTGTAGCAACAAAATAAGCAGCCATTACAAGCCATGAACCCAGAACCCCATACACCATAGTCAAAATGCTTAACCACTCAGCCATTTGAAATGCATAATGCTATGTTGTTTTTCCTAATATATCAAGCACGTTGGTTACTAAACATTAATGGAAAACAAATGTCAGTCTTAGGTCTTAAACCCAGGAATCCATACACCATAGTCAAAGCACTTAACCACTAAGCCATTAAAACTACAGAATTGTATGTTTTTCCTAACATATCATACAGTTCGGTTATTTAACATTAATTGAAAAAAATGCCAACACCAAGTCTTGAAGCCAGGACCCTGAACATGACAGTCAGACAACATACCACTGCACCATTTGACCTGTATACACTGCTCTTGCTTTTTCAAACATATCATGCAATAGAGCCATACAACAATAATGAGAAAGTTCTGTGGAAACATTCATGTGTTGTATATGGACATATATACATATCTATATATAAACATATACAGATATAGCTATACCTATTTATCTCATAATTTGATATATTTCTAGAATGTTATGTACATGTATATATATATATATATATATATATATATATATATATATATATATATATATATAAATATGTATATATATATATATATATATAGTTTTATTTATCTTTATAATTACATATATATATATATATATATATATATAGTTTTATTTATCTTTATAATTTTATATATATATATATATATATATATATATATATATATATATATATATATATATATATATATATATATATATATGGGATCCGGACACATGCTCGACTAGCATATGTCCGAATCACAAAACATCGAACACACATACACGAAAGCGCTTGATATTGACAAGCGCTTCTGTGTAGGTGTGCCTGTTTCGTAGATCAGACTACAGTGTGGGTAAGGGAAAATTCCTGTACTGTAGTGCGATCTCAGAGTGAGAATAACAAAGTGGGGGGTGGAGGGTTTTTTTTTTGAACTACACATCCACGGAAGCACTTTTCAATGTTAAGCACTTTCGTGTATGTGTGTTCGATGTTTTGTGATTCGGACATATGCTAGTCAAGCATGTGTCCTAGACCCATATATATATATATATATATATATATATATATATATATATATATATATATATATATATATATATGTGTGTGTGTGTGTGTGTGTGTGTGTGTGTTGAAACACAGCAACACATGCACACACACACACACACACACACACACACACACACACACACACACATATAAAATTGTCTTTTTGCTTTTCCCAGTTAGGGGTTGCCACAGCAGAACTCTGGTCCGCTAATGATTGGCAGTGAATTTTTACAGTGTCAAGTTGCCAGCCCGGCACCCAACCTTCAAAGAAGGAACACACATGCTTGCACCTACCTGCATATCTTTAAATTCACTCGACGACAGGGAGGACATGCAGACTCCACACAGAAGGCATACCAGCCAAGAATCAAACTGGAGAGCTTCTGACTGTGCGGCAACAACACTAACCCCTGTGCTATAGTCATTCTAAGGGGATCCAGTAACTGTCTGCCTGCAATGACATGAATGACAGGCCTCGATGATTTGTCAGAGATGGCCTACATCTTCTGAATACTGGCCAAGGCTCTTGCCACCCCTATAGTGCCTTTTGTAGGTAGTGTTCCAAAGATCAAGTTACCACCATAACAGCCACAAACAAATGCAATCTGAGAGTCATGCTGCTCAACACTAAAAGTCTAAATCTCAAAATGCATTCACATGAATTACTCCTTAAAATGGAGAACATCAACATTTGTGCTGTAAAAGAGACCTGGCCCAAGGCAACAGAAAGCACCCCTGCACTACCAGGCTATAACACATTCCACACCTTTCGGCCCCAGAAATTAGACTAAAGCTCCAAAGATGGTGGTCTTTCCATATTAATAAAGAATGCACACACCTCTAGACTGGTAGCCCAGCATAATGCTTCTGAGATACCTCAGGTGCAGCTAACATTGGGTAAGACAGCGATTCAGGTCATAGCCTGCTATAGGTCCCCAACCATGTCCCAAGATGCACACCCTATATTCCTAAGTACCCTGGAGAATATTAGGGTCCAACCTAACACTCTCATACTGGGCATCTTTAACTACCCTACCATTAACTGGGAAAACTACTCATGTACCAATACACTTGCCCAACACTTTCTGGAATTCATAAATTCCAATGTCCTGGGCCAGCTCATTCTTACCCCCACTAGAGGTAGCAACATCCTTGACCTGGTCATTACTAACATAGGCAACTGTTGCTCTATACCAATAGTCAACTTCTCCCTGGTTAGATCCGACCACAAACTAATCACCTTGGAAATCCACATCCCTCCCACCACCCCCACAAAGGTAACCACCATGAAAAACTTCTCCAAAGCTAACTTTCAGCTCCTAAAAACTGAGGTGGCCAAATTCACAACACCCATGCAAATGGAGAATAGTTGCATGACTGCTGAATCATAACCAATGCACTGTATGAACACATACACAAATGCATGGATCTCACCATACACAAATAAACCAAGATGCTCTCCTCAAAAAAAGGGAAGTCAATCTGGTGGTCCCCTGCCATAAATAAACTCTACAACAGAAAAAGGAAACTGGTGCAGAATAAGGTGAGGTTCCAAGACTGGAAAAACACCTTTATCAGCCTCAACAAAAGGTTGAGATCCCTCATCAAATTGTCTAAAGCTAGCTATGAAAACAGAATTGCAGCAGATAGTAAAGACAACCACAAGGCCTTCTATAGTTATATAAAGAATCTCCACGGCAATATCGAGATTTGCTATAAGCTACTGCACAATGGTACCTTCTATACCAAGCCAAGAGATATTGCCAATAAACTGGCCAACAGATTCAGTGCCAACTTTAACCCTCCACCCCTAGGGACCAGTCACAATACCAGTAGATTGCCAGGTACCCAGTATTACTGCTGCACAGGTTAAAACAGCACTGTCCAAGGCCAAGAATACAGCTTCTATGGGATCTGTCAATATCCCTGGCTGTGTTCTACATGAACTACAGAGTGAACTGGAACCTCACCTGTATGCTCTGTTCAATCACAGCCTCACCTCAGGCTTTGTCCCTACCGAACGGTGCTCTGTTACAGTCATCCCTCTCCACAAAGGAGGAGTGACTACAGACCCCGGGAACTATCGGACCATTAGCCTGACAAGTCTGATACGCAAAGTTATGAAACACATCATCATGGACCTAATAAACAAGGATATAGGGAATCTCCAAATTCTGGATACTACATATTTTGGTTTTGTGAAGGGTAGATCATACCTGCTCAACTTGGTCGACTTCTTTGAGTCAGCCACCAGAGCTGTGGATGAAGGCAAAGTGGTTCATACAGCCTACCTTAATTTGTCCAATGACTGTGATACCATTCCACACTCAGGAATTATAGAAAAACTCACTAAGATAGGCATCAACCCCTATATCCTTAGGTGGGTTGCAAACTGGCTTACAGATAGAACCCACAGTATGAAAGTAGCTGACTCCAACTCAGACTGCTGACCAGTCACGAGTGGAGTCCTACAGGGTTTGGTCCTGGGTCCTCTTCTGTTTGGTATCTACTTCTCTGAAGACCAGACCAACACAAAGGGACAGTGGTTGACAAAGTTTGCAGACGATTGCAAGTTAGGAGCTATTATTAACTCCCCAAGTGATGTTTACATCCTACAGAAAGCCCTCAATGAGACCAACGACTGGTGTCAGAACCATGGCCTTAAGCTCAATGCCAAAAAATGTGTTGTCATCCCCCTCAGGAAAAACCTGGATCCCCTGAATTACCACATTGATGGTAGTCCACTGAAGGTGTTATAACATATCTTGGAACACAGCTTGACAGCAACTTCTCTTTTGACCACCACATTGTCACTGTGATCAGAAAGTCCTTTTATGTGGCACATCTCATTACTAAGGGTTTTGCATCCAGGAAGAAAGAGGGTTATTGTCTCCATCTGCTCTTCCCTCATTAGGCCAATCATTGCGTACAATGCCCCATTTGGCATGTACCTAACTAGACAACTGCAACAACTGGAGAGGCTGCAAAAGTACATCACAAAGAGGATCCCAGGCCTTAAACACTTGTCCTATATGGACAGACTCAAAAAACTTCACTATTCTCTGTCTCATATCGCCTATGTAGAGGTGATTTCTGCTTGACTTACAAAGCCATGTGTAACCCTGCTCTGGTAGAAATGCAGCATCTAAAATCATCCCAATCCCTGTGCACCACACGCTCCAGATGCCTCAACCTCAGTACCACAATCAACAGAACATGCTGTATGGACAGGATCATAACCCAGAGACTGCCCATGCTATGGAATAGACTTCCCATACATGTTAAGCAGTACACCTCAGTGGCCGTCTTCAAGAGAAATCTTGATGAGTGGATGGGAAATAGAAAATTCAACCTGGAATCACTCCAGTGGCTCTACTCAACAGAACAGGTACTAGGAACTACGATCGAGTGGCATGATGCCAAGGTAATCCTATAGGCTAGGCTTGTAAAGGCTTCAGGGACATTAGCCTAGTACACACCTATGAACCTATATATATATATATATATATATATATATATATATATATATATATATACATATATATATATATATATATATATATATATATATATATATATATATATATATATATATATATATATATATATATATATATATATATATATATATATATATATATATATATATATATTAAGACAGAAGTGGCTAACTTCATGACACCCATGCAGATGGAAAATAGAAGTACGACTGCTGAATATTACACCAATGCACTGTATGAACACATACACAAGTGCATGGATCATGTCATCCCAAATAAAAGAAGATGTTCTCCTCCCAACAAAGGAAGCCAGTTTGGTTGGCCCCTGTCATAAAGAAACTGTACAACAGAAGGAAGAAACTGTTGAAAAAAAGGAGTAAACTCCCATGATTGTAAGAACTCCCTTATCAGCCTCAGTAAGAAGCTCAGATCCTTCATAACATCCACCAAAGCTATTACAAAAACAGAATTGCAACTCATTCTAAAGACAATCACAAAGCATTCTATAGCTATATCAAGAATCTCAATGGTAACACTCAGATCTGCTCTGAGTTACAGCACAATGGCAGTAAATATCCTGGCAGACAGGTTCAGTGCTAACATTACCCCCCTCTCACCCACTGAGGGGCCTATCTCAATGCTGGATGAATGTAAAGCCTCTGTAATCATAGCCGCACAGGTAAAAAACACACTCTCCAAAGCCAAGAATACAGCATCCATGGGACCAGACAACATCCCAGGCTGTGTTCAGCATAAATTACAGAATGAACTGGCACCCCAGCTAAGTACCATGTTTAATCATAGATTTCAGGCTTTGTGCTTACTGAATGGCACACAGTGATGGTTATCCCACTCCACAAGGGGGAAGCCACCACAGACACTGGGCACCACTGGCCCATCAGCCTGAGAAGCCTGATCTGCAAGGCCATGGAGCGTATTATCATGGAAGTTATAAACAATGACATAGGAAACCTCCAAACTGTGGACCCAACCCAGTTTGGGTTTGTGAAAGGTACATCATGTCACCTAAACTTGATTGACTTCTTTGAAGCAGTCACCAGAGTCAAGGATAATGCCAAGGTGTTCACACAGCCTACCTAGACCTTGCCAAGGCCTTTGACAGCATCCCTCACTCTAAAAATACAGATAAACTCACTAAATTAGGCATAAATACCTATGTCATGAGATGGGTTGCCAGCTGGCTTACAGACAGAACCCACACTGTGAAAGTAGCAGACTCCAAGTCTGACTCCAGACCAGTGACAAGTGGAGTACAACAGGGTTCAGTCCTTGGTCCTCTCCTGTTTGACATCTACTTCTCTGAAGTTCAGGTCAACACAGAGGGTCTATGGCTAACAAAGTTCACAGACGACTGCAAACTGGGAGCCATTATTGAATCCTGTAAATATGTGGACAGTCTACAAAAGGGCCTCATTGAGAAAGATGCCTAGTGTCAAAGCCATGGCCTCAAACTCAACACCAGATAATGCATTGTCATTCCCTTTGGGTAAAACTATGTGCCCATGAACTACCATATAGCTGCTAGTACACTTAACACTGGAAGTGTGATAAGAGAACTAGGTACACAGGTGGGCAGTAGTCTCTCATTTGATACCCACATTGCCACAGTACTCAGGAAATCCTTCTATGTAGCACATCACATCACAACAGGTGTCTCATCCAGAAAAAAAGAGGTCATTGTTCCTCTCTACCTATCCCTCATTAGACCTATTATGCAGTACAATGGCCTGTTTGGTATGTACCTCACAAAACATCTACAACAACTAGAAAGTCCACAGAATTACCTCACAAAGAGGTCCACTGGCCTCAAACAGATGCCCTATGCAAACTGTCTCAAAAGACACCAGCTTTAATACATTGCACATCCTCTACTCAGAGCCGATCTCTGCCTAACATGCAAAGCCATATGAAACCCAGAGCTGTTGGACATGCTACATGTAAAGGAATCCCAGTCCCTCGAAAACACATGCTCCATGGAGCTAAACCTTGTCGCCACAATAGACACAGAACATGCTGGAGGGATAGATTACTGTCCATAAAACTTCCCATACTCTGGAACAAACTACCCATTTATGTGAAACAGAGCTCCTCAGTAGCCCTCTTTAAGATAAATATTGATATCTGGATGGTAAATAGGAAATCCACCCTGTGATTCACACAGGAATATATATCTATCTATCTATAGATATAGATATATATATATATATATATATATATATATATATATATATATATATATATATATATATATATATATATATATATATATATATATATATATATATATATATATATATACATACACATATATAGCTCTCTCTCTATATATATATATATATATCTATCTATAGATATATATATATATATATATATATATATATCTATATATATATATATATATATATATATATATATATATATATATATATATATATATATATATATATATGTATATGTTGTCATATAACATGCAGTGCAGACATACCTCAGAATCATACATATCAACCTCTTAGTGCAAGACTAACGGACAAAGGCTGTACAAAGGGTGGGAAATGGGCCACATACATGGACATAATCAGAATATTGCTGTGATAACTGAACAGTTGTACAGCAACAGGGACTGTATCAGCAGAACTGTCTGAATGATATGAGGATGGGAACTGACATGTATGTCAGTCTTCACTGACATAAATATTTGCATCATAACAGTGTTACCCAAAGAAATGCAAATAAACTGTGGAACAGAAACAAAGTATGGGCCAAACACCTGGACAGTCTAGTCTTCAAACAGCCTTGCAGTGGAGACGTATGCTCACAACCCTTAAGTACAATGAATCTGGAACAAGCCAGACAAAGTGGGGGGACAAAGGCATGACAATAGAGACATATCCAAATGATGTGAGTAGATCAGCTGATAAGGTTGCTGTAGCAACACTGTTCCTGCTAACATATCTTGACAGAAATGCTACCTTAGTGCATTTTATAGTTAATGTCCAGAAGCAAAAAGAAAGAACCACATTAACAGATACAAGCATACACACTCTGAGGGTTGTGCTACTGTGCTGTGGAGATTCTATACATAACTATTGAAGGCCTTGTGGCTGTCTTCACCATCTGCTGCAATCATGTTTTCATAGCTACCTTTACAGGATTTGATGAGAGATCTCAACCTTTGGTTGAGGCTGATAAGGGAGTATTTCCAGTCTTGGGACTTCACCTTATTCCACATCAATTTCTTCCTTCTGTTGCAGAGTTTGTTTATGGCAGTGGGCCACCAGATTGGCTTCCTTTTTTCTGAGGAGAGCATCTTGGTTGTATTGTGTGTGGTGAGATCTATGCATTCGTGTATGTGTTCATACAGTGCATTGGTGTAAGATTCTTTGGTCATGCAACTAGTCTCCATCTGCATGGGTGCCATGCAGTTAGCCGCCTCTGTTTGTAGGTGCCCAAAGTTAGCTTTGGAGAAGATTTCATGGTGGTTACCTTTGAGGGGTGGTGGGAGGGATGTGGATTTCCATTGTGATTAGTTTTTGTTAGTATCTAACAAGGGAGGTGTTGACTATTGGTCAAGAGCAACTTTCACCCATGTTAGTAATGACCAGGTCAAGGATGTTGCTACCTCTAGTGGGAGTAATAACGAGCATGACCAGGGCATTGGAATTAATGAATTCCAGAAAGCATTGGCCAAGTATATTGGTACATGAGTAGTTTTCCCAGTTAATGGTGGAGTAGTTGATATCAGCCAGCATGAGAGTGTTGGGTTGGAACCTAATAATCCTCAGGGTGCTTAGGAATGGGGAGTGTGAGTCTTGGGCCATGTTTGTGGACCTACAGCAGGCTATAATCTGTATTGCTGTCTTACCCAATGTTAGTTGCACCTGAAGTATCTCAGATGCATCATGTGCTAACAGTCTGTAGATGTGTGCATCCATTATGAATATTGAAACACCACCACATTTGCAGCTTCGGTCCAAATTCTGGGCCAAACAGGTGTGAAATGAGTGATAGCCTGGTACTGCAGGTGTGCTTCCTTCTGCCTTGAACCAGTTCTCTGTTACAGTACAAATGTTGATGTTCTCCAGTTTAAGGAGTGCTTTGAGTGAATTTTGAAATGTAGACCTCTATTGTTGAGCAGCATGATCTTCAGATTACATTTGTTTGTAGCTGTTACAGTGGTAATGTTGTCTTTGGAACACTGCCTAGAAACACCACTATAGGGGTAGCAAGAGCCTTGGCCAATATCTGGATGCCCAGGGGTTACAAATGCAGGCCATCTCTGGCAAAGGATAATGGTCTGTCAATCATGTCATCCCAGGCACACAGATAGTGGATCCCCTTACAATGATACCAGAAATGCAGCCATTTGTTGAAATCAATTATTTTCAGCTTGTACTGTGGTATCATTCTGGGTGATGGTAGAATGCTGCTCAGGGCTACTCCTCCAAGTCTGTTTCCATATAGTCCAGGGAGGTATGTCTCAGCTCATTCACACCCACATGTACAATGACAGAGTCGTATGTCTACCTGTTGTTGAGGGACCTCAGTGTGTGTGTTATGTGGCAGAGCCTGGTGCCTGACAGTTAGCTAACTGTCACTTTCCCCTTTTTCAACCTAGTGAGTGGGACATCACTGTTCCTCACTATCAAGTCAACTATGCCTAGTGTTTTGGCCATGTTGTTTTGCCTTAGGCACTTTGTTTGACTGGCGCACTGTTTCGGAGACATATGTGTTTTGTGATTAGTGTTGTGTGCTGGTGGAGTGCATGCTTGCCTTGGAGGTCTCTGCTGTTTTTCCAGCTTTTTATTGAAAGCCTCCACAAAGGTGGATGTGTTGTTTGTGTTTTTATATGAAGGCAGTGCTGGTGTGTGTTCTGGAGGGCTATGTGTTCCATGTAGTGTGGTGCAAGTGTTGACCGTCTCCTCTTGACCAAGTATTCTGGTCTTGGCTGGAGAGTGTGTGGCTTCCAATTTTGATATATAACTGCATCTCTTGCAAGTCTGATTGTAGAGAGGTAAGAGGTGAGGTTTATCAGTGTACATGAGGCAGTTGCTACATTGCCTCAGGATGGCCAGGTTTATCAGGTTAATAAGTGAAAGCACAGGGAACTGACCTGTAGACATGCCTGGATGGGTGGTCATTAATAATAATTACTAGAGCTGTTTCCTCGTAGAACACTTAGTGCTGCTAGCACTTTTGTGTACTAAAAAACTTGCTACAAGATGTCTGGTTAAGTGCTAAAGTAATAAGCTATTGAAAGTGCAGGAGAAGAGAGAACTAGCATATCTAAGTGACAAATTGAGGAGCAGACTTGGGCAGCACTCAGAAGCTAACATGCAGTCCTGGATACAGCAAATATGTATCTGGACTACAATAGTTACAGGAAAGGTAACTAATTAGTGCTATTTTAATAGTCAAATGTCTGGTATATTATATTTGTCTTCATGGCAGTGTAGCTGCTGTACAATGGATGTGTGAGTGCATATCACATGTGCAACAACCCATGTATACACATGGGCCCCATACAGTAGACTCACACCCCTTGCTACTGCACTGACAGCACATATAGGCATGTTATGTAAAGGAAATAATATACACCTGGCCTGCAACAAAATATACATCCCTTGCACCCAGGAACCTATGCACAGTAGTCAAAGCATATAACTACTAAGCCATCTGAGCTGTACTATTTTATGATGTTTTCAACCATAGCATGCAGTGCAGTCAGTTTATCATAGGGAAGGAAGACTGTGGAATCAGTAATGATTTAGTTGTCAATAATGTGCAAGACTGTCAGAGCCAAGAACACCTTAGTACAATTCTCGACCATGCCAGATGAAGTTGAGGGAACCAGTCTATGGACATACAAATACATTGGTAATGATACAAAGGGACCCATGGCACTGACATCTGCTACCCCCCCACACACACACAGTACAACTAATAAGTACACAGCACACTGCTACAAATTTAGGATAGGCCATACACAATGGCCAGACATACACTGACCTCTTAGCAGTATAACTAAAATGACTTAAGATAGTAAAACAACGGACAACCAACCATCAATACACACAAATGTTTTAATGTGTTTTGCCATCAAGTATTACAACATTACAAAACATATTTGCCTTAAATACAGGAAGCAATTGCCACTAATTACGTATGTTCTTAAACAGCCTCCAATTACACTCCTCAGTTAACCCCCTAGAGGGTACAGTGTCAAATGATACAATGTAAATTGATTCTTCACATAACAATGGTTCTTTTATAAGTGTTCGATCAAACTGGGAAACAGACCTTTTCCAGAAAAGTACATTGTAAGCCACTACAGTCCCCATGGTGAAATGTATAAAAAGCAACAGCTATAGACTGTTTGTCCATGTAATAACTAATATGTCTCACATGTTCTAACAGACTGATTCTAAGGCATGTTCTACTATGCCACAGACCCACCTCTTTACTGTATAGGGTTCTACATGCTGTCCAGCCTTTGCAATCATATGTATGGCACCTACCTCACTTAATGTGTCTTACTCCACAATATCACTGGGATGATAGCAGGAATGTCAGCACTAAATACTGATAGACCATACCTATCAACCTTCTACTGCATGAGAACTGGACAAAGCCTGTCATATAAGTGGAGGACAGAGGTCCAAAGACAGGGCCATATTTGAAATATTGTTGTTATACACTGAGAAAGTTGCTGGTGTTACAGGGTTGGTTGCAACATCTCCATTCTGAGGGATATGAAGTCAGAAACACAAATGGATGTTGCCATTTACTGGCAGCAATGACCAGAGTATGCCACTGATTTGTGAAGGACAACACCTGTCTGGGTAACGCACCAAACATAACAGGCAAATCTCTGGCCATTATGTGGATAGGCCTACAGTTCAGAGCTATGCAGACACATAACTTTGTCAGACTGACATCCATGCAGAAATGCCATGTACACACAAAGCCCATAAAACTAGCAGTATTCACACCATATAACACAATACTCACATTCGGTCCCTAAGTCTGTATCCTTCTCCACCATTTAGTTGGCCTGTCTCCACAAGTCTTGTTGTAAGAGTTATTCCCAACTGCTGTGTGTAACACTCAGTAGCCATATACCTCCAGGATGTGTTCCCCACAGCCGAGGCAAAGGGCCAACCCCCACATTAAGTACTCGATTATAGGAGTGTGTTGCCATGACATTGGCTATTGGAAGAACTACCCAGCTGCTCTGCATGCAATTAGCAAGTGGAGAACACCAATTGGTGCACAGGCCATCACCTGGTCAAGAGCACTACCTACAAAGGGCATGCAGACACCTATTCCAAACATCTATCTACCAGTACTCCACACGGAGAAACAAAAAGACGTGGAGCACTCTTCTGATACAACCCAGTGCAGTTTGAAATAATAAAAAGGTATATGAAACAAGTCAGTATATAAGTGAATGTAGTATGAGTTTTCTAATAATGGTAAATAGGATTTTGAAAGATTTATGTCCGAGCAAGACTTGCTGTAGTGATGTCCTACTAAACAACACCTATGGCCATAACATCTGCCTCTCTCTGCTGTGACACAGAACACAGCTGAAGACCCTAACTCACCCCAGGAAAGGAAAAGACAGCTCACATATGACAAACACTGGAGTGTCTGTCAAACACTAGTAACTGTGCTACTGCTAAGTCAGCTCCAGGGGATATTGGACATATCCATATGCTACCTGTGAATATGAGTATGATACACATGTTTGTCATATAAATCTAAGAGAACTATATAGTGTGTATACACCTTCCATAGCCAGAGAACAGGCAAAATTCCACACATGTGGATGGACAAGAGTGCTCATAGGTGGACTGCTGCCCATCATGGCCCTTCCACAAGTGCCACAGCAGGTGTCACCAGACGCATGTTTTGGACTGTCATGGAGGCACAGGCATGTCTCAAATCTAACACTGGACATATTCTCAGAGTCACAAATGCAACTCTTCATGCTATGTGTGACAACATCCTTGATCCTGGAGATGCCCACCGTTATTGTGCTGAGGTCATAGATAGACAGCTGGGTGAGATGGTGGCAATCCTCAACTGTGGGATGTCTGTGCCACAGCATGTGGTAGGAGTTTGGCATCAGCCATGTGGATGTAGGACACCACATGTGCTGGGAGTACAATGGTGTAAAACTGTAAACTATGGCCACTCAAACACACAGAGTCAGAATACTGATCTCACACACACAAACATACACACTTGGCACGACTGAGATTAGAACCACTACCTACCTAGGTCTTGCTATTAAAGTGCTCTACATTTATTACACATGCCACGGAGAAAGTAGGGCGAAGTGTGCTCCACAATTCCTCAAAACTGAACAACGTCCACTGGCCTTGCACAGTATGGCAATGGGAGATGTCCTGGGTGAGAATGGACAGGAAATTCTATCAGCTACAGAAATATACACAATGACCAACACAGATACAGCCATACACACATTTGCCACACCTGTGGTTAGCAGCCCTGCCTATCTCATCATTCAGTCCATACTGTTACAGCGTTTTGGCACACAGCACATGCCTTATTAGGCTGAAGAGTGTCATCAGTTACATGTATGGTCAATGGTGACAGCTGTCCTCATACAGTGGACCTTGGGACATGTACTGGGGACACCATGGTGTAAAAATATTACACTCAGCACCCCACCCACATTGGATATAATACTGACTCATACCCATGATAATGCTATAACAAACCCACAATCCCACATTTACCAAGAATGAGATTCAAACCTTGGCCTACCTATCTAATTATTGCTAATACACTGATATGCATTTATTGTAAGTGCCACATAGCTAGAAAGGTGACGATTGTTTCATGGCTCTCCTAAGGTGAGCAACATCACCATCCCTTGTAATGTATGGCAATGTGAAGTGTATTTTGAAAATAGGGCCTCAGAATGCTGTCTTCTACAAATATGCACACTCACACACATACACATACACACATACTCACATTTGCCAGGACTCAGGGGGTAACCCACACCTATCTACTCATTGGTAGAACAGTGTTATGCTGGTACTGCAAGCTCAAGGTAAGTCATAGGGTGAAGGGTGTCACAAGGTATCTTTACAGTGCAGTACAGCAGCAGCCCTTTCTAAGTATAGCAATGGTGGGTGTAGTGGGTGAGAAGGTCCTCAAAGTATTTTCAGCTACAAGTTTGCAAACTCATAAACACTGTTATGCTCAGTAATGCACACAGGCACATTTGTCAGTACTGAGGTCCATTGGTGCAGGTGTCCCTGGGTGTGTACCAGGCTAATGTCCATGGAGATATAAGAAGAGTAGGGCATGTGAGTACACTGGTATCATGGCACCTGACATTTGTCAGCATGCCATCTATCAACTACTGCCATTTGAGTGATCCCCAGGGTGATAGTTATATTCACCATCCACTCATCTGAATTTCTCTTGAAGAGGGCCACTGAGGTCCTTTGACTGACATGTATGCAACATATATTAGATAACTTGGTCAGTGTCTGGGTTATGGACCTGTCCCCAAACATGTTCTGTTGAATGTGGTAATGTGGTTGAGGTATCCATGGCATGTGGTGCATACATATTGGGGTTTCCTAGATGTGGCATTTGTAACACAGCTGGACAGATATAGCATTGTCAGTCAAACAGAGAATGCCTGTAAGTACCCAAGATGTGACCAGGAACACTTGGAGGATTTGGCCTCTTTCCATATCAGACAGTTATTTCATGCCTAGGATCGTAGATGTCAGGTACACTTGCAGCCTACCCAGTTGTTGAAGGTGTCTACTGAGTTACATGGTAAATGGGCCATTGGACCTGCTGATTGGCCTAATGAGCGGGGAGTAGAGGGAAACATTGACCTCTTCATTCCTGGATGACACACCCGTAGATATGCGATGTGCCACATGGAAGGACTTTCTGTCCACAGTGGCAGTGTGGTGGTCAGAAGAGAGGTTGCTGTCAAGCTGTGTTCACAGACCTCCTATAAGGACATCTGTCTCTACTGGACTACCACTGATGTGGTCATTTGTGGACTCAACAGGGGTTGGGACACATTTATTGACACTGAGACTAAGGCCAGTGTTCTGACAACAGTTGGAGGTGTCAGTGGTGACTTTATACAGGATGTTAACATAATCTGGGAATGTAAACAGAGCCCCCAATTAGCAATTGTCTACAAACATTGCTAACCACAATTCATTCCTGTTGGGCTGGATATCAGGGCCACACACAACACACAAAACTGGACACAGGACAAGAACCTGTGGTACTCCACACATGACTGTTTTCCAGTCTGACACCACTCATGACTGTTTTGCAGTCTAACATGGAGTCCACTGCTTTCATACTGTGAGTTCCATCTGTGAGCCAGTTTGCAGACCACTTAGTAACATAGGGATTAATGACTAGATGACTGCTTTTGCCTGTGATTCCTGAGTGTGGAATTCTATCAAAGGACTACAAGGGCCACATATCTTGTTTTGGACTCCATATTGTTCTATAGTACTATCACATGACAGACAGATTATAGGACTGAAGAGTATCCACAGCTACCACAAAAGTGGGCCCTGTACAGTGGACATTTGGTAGTTTGCTGGGTGGACCACACAAAAGTGTAGCAAAACACCCCTCAATAGATCACAATGCTAACAACACAACCACAGACAGAAATGAGATTCAAACCCCTACCTAACTTTTTTACTGCAGTATAGTATTATGCATTTATCACACACCATGACACTTACAGAGTGGAGAGCTGTCCAAAGGTATCTTTAAAGGTGAGTGGCATCAGTAGCAGTGATAAAGGAGGTGAAAGTGAAGTGTTGTAAGTGACAATGGCCTCAAAATCATGTCTCTACAACTACAAGCACTCTCACACAAACTTTTACATTTACCAGGACCAAAATTAGAACTCCTATCTAGTTTACTGAACTCTAGCATTACTCATTAATCAGACACGCCACAAAGCAGACATGTGTAACAACACTCCAAAGCTATCTTTAAAGGTTAGTGACATCAGCAGCAGTGATAAAGGAGTGGAAAGGGAAGTGTAGTAAGTGCCAATGGCCTCAAATCATGTCTCTACAACTACAAACACTTTTACACAAACAAACACACTTTTACATTTGTTAGGACGGAGACTAGAACTCCTACCTAACTAATTTACTGCATTATAGTATTATGCATTTATCAGACACACCACAAAGCTTAAATATTTTGGAGCTGTCCAAATGTGTCTTTAAAGGTGAGTGACATCAGCAGCAGTGATAAAGGAGGGCAATGTGAAATGGAGTGAGTGGGAATGGCCTCAAAGTCATTCACCTACAAACACACACACAAACAGACACACCTTTACATTTGACAGGACTGTGATTAGGATTCCTACATAAATAGTTATTGGTACTCTACTGTTACACAGTTATAAGCACAACAGAGCCTATAGGGCTGAGGGCTAACAAAAGGAATTTGTACAGTGACTGACTGCAGCACATGTTCTGATACTGGGTAATGAGATGTGTACTAGGTGAGGATGGAGTAAAATGGCAATTCCTTCCCCCACACACACACACAATTGCCAGGACCGAGATTCAAACCCTACCTATCGGCTTACTTGCTTTAGTAAGTTACGCATTTATCATGTGTGCTCTTGAGCGTACAGATCTGAGACTTGTCCAATTGTACATTTGAGGTGAAATACATCAGCAGATAGTGTAGAGTGGGACTATGGGATGTGTACTGGGTGGGAAAGGCTTCATAATGGTACTGTCTCTCTCACTGTGTCTCTCTTCCCCATGTGTATATGTGTGTGTATGTTTGAAGTATTGCAGTATGTTGGCCTTAGATATGTGTGCATATCACACAAAACAGATGGATATTTACCACATATCTGCCACCTACAGCTGGATGTGGGTTTTCCTGTCCAATGTGTGTGTGTGTGTGTGTGTGTGTGTGTGTGTGTGTGTGTGTCTGTGTGTGTGTGTGTGTGTGTGTGTGTGTGTGTGTGTGTGTGTGTGTGTGTGTGTGTGTGTGTGTGTGAAGACCAAACAGTTTACATTTTGGTGTGTGTGCATGAACATCTGCAGATAACAGATATCTATGGTCCACAGTGGTGTCGGACATGGGCTTTATTTCTCTAGCATAGGAGCATGCCCAGTATGACCTTCTATATTGAGTGTGGGGATCCATTCTCTATGTGTAGGAGCATGCCCAGTATGACCTTCTATATTGCTTGTGGGAATCCAATCCATGGAGAGATGTACTCCAGTCCAGGGTTTTCTGTGCTACAGCTACACCTAGCAAACTATTGTTGCAGGATATATGTAGATAGGTT
>NC_056746.1:694779296-694816796 GCF_019279795.1 Protopterus annectens
TGGAATGGTATTCCATCAATTATCCATGCACCACTGATGATGTTGTGTGAATACTCATCATGCATGTGTTAAAAATGTGTCCACAATTATTTGCTAAAGACACAGAGGCTGTAATCAGCATTGGATTGACTGACACACAGATACACATCCAGCAATGGTATGTACACCTGTGAGTTATGGTCCACAGTACATTGCAGGGTTATGAATACCTGCACAGCAATGTTGTGTCCATGTATGCATTGTGTTTCAGCGGGAGGCCCATCACCTAATAACAAAACACATGCATCAAAGCCATGTATACTATTAGTAACAAGGACTGTCCACACTTGCACTGCATGCTGTTGAGCAACACATGTCCTGCATGCTGACATGTGCGATATGACTGTTTTGCTTGTGATACTGTACCCCACTATCACCTGCTATTGTGTATGTTCTGAGATTGCTGGTGTTGTGTGCGTCTGCTTTAGGGAGGAGTGTATTTTTGTGTGTGTGCATGTGTGCATGTGCACATGTGTATATGTGTGCATGTGGGCATGTGTGCATGTGCACATGTGTGCATGTGTGCATGTGGTCTTAAGTCATGTTCAGGTCTTAAAGTGTGTTTCCTGTTTTCCTCTCACAGGTGCCTAGTTGGGGCTGGTTCAGTACAGCAGGGAACCTGATGTCACTGAGACAGACAGTGATGATGAGGATAGGTGTGTTGAGGCACAGGCAGGTTTGTCAGGGTCTGTTGTTGGGCCACCAATTGACAGTACACAAGTCTCCACCCCATCCATGCACACAGTTATACTGCCTGTACATCCATCATCACCATTGCCCTTAGCTGAGGGACAGTGTACAGTTGGCACTGGCCAAGACAATGTGGTATCTATGGCACATGTATCAGGACACAGCAGCCATAGCCAGATGTCTGGAACGGTACCACATAGGCAGATACCCAGAGGTTCTCGTCAGACCACTGCTGGTCATCATGCCCCTGGCAGACGTACCACACCTCTTTCTACCACACGCATGTTCCAGGCTGTCATGGAGGCACAGACATGAATGGAGCGGTACACCAGACAGGGACTAAGGACACAGAGGGCTCATAACACCTCTGTAAATGACAGTATCCATGACTTAGCAGGTGCCATACATAACTACACTGAAGTCATTAATAGACGATGTCCTCCACATTGTCATGTCCATGTGTCAGGACAGTGCGGGACGGTTGAGACATCAACGTGGATGTATGCCAGTAACATCAGCAGCTGGAGGTCACCGTGGTCATCCAGCAAGTCACAGCTGCTCCTGTAGTGCCAGTACCAACCCCAGCAATGTTGGAGGGGCTGTCCATAGACCGTCCTAGCAGACCACATGCACGTGGCTCTGACCAGTCCCAGCAGGGACCTGGATCCAGTGGACATATGTCAACCTCTTCAGATAGTACCCAATCTGGATTAGTACCTGATACTGTCTGTAGCACCTCTGCCAGGCACAGGTCCTGTATCCGTGGCCAGAGACGGTGATTTGTAACACCTGCCAGGTACAGTCTGTAGCTGTCGCACAAATCCCAGTATATGGCAGCCACATGGTGGAACTGTCTGCATGCAGACACACACACATTAACCAGAAACCTAGGGCAAACACATACCCACACACATGACATTAGCATTGGTCCATAACAGTACTCATGGCCCTCACACACACACGTCGATTGTATGGCTCAGTGTAGGCCTTTGGCAAACCAACAAAACACCCTGTGCATATGATGAAACCTGTGCCACCTCCTGTCATCTGTAACATTGATGCAGGAACAGGCTAACATGGTGCTGATGCACAGGGTCACTTTAATAAAGTATAGCAATGGTTGGATGTGTAGAATGTTGTCAGCAGTAAAGTGTAATGATATCCTTGAAGGTGTAGCTAAGCAGGCATGATGCATTAAAGCTGTAATTAGCAATGTTGTATTGTTTTCACCAGTTTTTATTCCAATTGTGTTTTGTTTGCCCATGTGCCACTTGGCTGATGTGTGTAGTTGTGTCAGCATGCGTTATACAGTGGACAGTAAGTGTGGGGTGTGTGCAACACAGGTTTGCAGGTGTCCATTTGTGAACATGGTGGAGGTGCACTGTCTGCATGTACATGCATATTGGACACATGGGCAGGGTGATATGCCCTGTATTGGCCAGTGTTAACACTCCATAGTTTCTGTTGGTGGCCAGTATGCATTGTACTACACACATTTTGGAACTTGAGTACGCATGTGTGTGTATGACACGAGTTGACACTGTGCTGTGGATGATGTGTTATTGCTATCTATCATTGGTTTGCATTACTAAGGTTAACACTGTCCCAGCTGCATAATCCTTTAGTAATGCACACTGTTCGCCTACAGGGTTGCATGGACCGTGCTATCACAAACACAAGAAATTCTCACTTGTACAGTAAAAGTGCATTAGTCTCATGGACCCCTGCCATGAACTAAATATATAATAGAGGGTATGAAGTTGTACCAAAAAAGAGTTACATATCAAGAAGGGATAACCTCTATGGTCAGTATCATTGGGAAAATACAATCTCTTAATAAACATACAAGGCAAGCTTTGAAATACAAAATGGCAAGGATTCCAAAGACAACACTAAAGCTTTCTTTAGTGTTGTTTATAATCTACAGGGGAAATCTCAGATCAGGTCACAGTTAATGTAAATGGTCACAAAGTACACTTATCTGACTGACATTACCAATTCCTTGTCAGACAGTTTGAATGCAGATTTCACCACCCTGTCATTACACAAGGGCCACATTTCCAGACCTGAAGAATGTAAAACTTGATGATTCACAGACACTCTAGTTAAAACATCTCTTTACCAAAGTCCAAACCACAGTGGCAATGGTACTGGACAGTGTCCCTGGCTGTGTCATACACAAGCTGACATATGAAGTCACCACTCACCTAAACACTCTGTCCAGATGCAGCCTCTATACAGGTTACATACTTGTGGAATGGCACACGGTAATGGTGTCCACAGTCCACAAGGGTTGAGCTACAACATGTTGATCTTCTTCTTCTCCTTTCAGATGCTCCCATTAGGGGTTGCCACAGTAGATCATCTTTTTCCATTTCTTCCTGTTCTCTGCATCTTGCACTGTCACACTATCCACCTGCATGTCCTCTCTCACCACAGCCATAAACTTCATCTTAGAGATTCCTCTTTTCCTGTTACCTGGCGGCTTCATCCTTAGCATCTATTTCACAATATACTCTGCATCCCTCCTCAGCACATGTACAAACCAACTTAATCCTGCCTATCTGACTTGGTCTACTAACCTTCAAACCTGGCCTGACCCTCTAACATACTTATTCTTAAACCTGTCCACCCTCGTCACACCCAGTGCAAATGTTAACATAAATTGATTAAGGGTAGAACTACAACAGATCCTGGAAACTCTCACCCTATAAGCCAGACAAATGTTATCTGGAAGGCTATGGAGCACAGCATTATGGAACCCATTAACAGAGACATTATGAACCTGCAAACACTGCACCATACCCACTTAGGTTCTCTAAAGGCCAGATCATGGCTCCTACACCTAGTAGACTTCAAGCCAGTTAACAAGGCTATAGGTGATGGAGGAGTGGTTAACTCAGCCAAGCTATAGCTCACCAGCAATTCATACCCATCCCACATTCTGGTATTGTACATAACCTCAACAGACTGACCATAAATGATTGTTAGATGATGGCTTGACAACTGACGCACAGATATAGGACACACAGTAACATTTGGAGCCTCCATGTACTATTCTATGCCAGTAACAAGTGGTATTCACCTGCACTCAGTCCTGGGACCACTCCTGTTTGGCATATAGCTTTCTTAGGTACAAGCAAACACAGTAGGGATATGTCTGCCCACGTTTGATGAAAATGCATACTGTGGGCTATACTTTATTCTCCAGATGACACACACATCCTCCAAAAGGGTATCATAGAGACAGATACCTGGTGTCAAACTCATGCTGTAAAGCTATAAGCCAAAGAAAGCATAGTTATCCACTTTTAGAAAACAAAGTATCCCCAGAGTACCACATAGGTAGTAGCCCCCAAAATGTGGAACAGGTACTAATATATACATAGAGCCATGCGTTTAGTCATCTCTCCTTTGATAATCACATTACCAAAGGGTTTTGGAAATCCCTCTGTGGAGCACATAAGCAATAAAGGGTTTGCATGCAGATCCAGAGAGGTTGTTGCACACCTATAATGATTAGTCATCTTTGCCAGACTTTGCTTGCTTTGGAACAGGTTTCAAATATACCTCAAGCATAAACCCTCACTCACACTCTTCAATAGAAACCGTGATGAGTGGATGAGAAACAGAAGACATAGCCCAGGGATCACGGCAGTGGCTAAGCTTGTCACAAGCATACAGCAGTGACCTAAGGTCAGGAAAGTGCCAGCACACTCTGGCAAAGATAACAGATGCATTCATGGAGAAAGAAGAGTACCCACCTTATGAAATAATTGAGGTCATATGTATGTATATGGATTTGCCCCACAGCTACCTTACATGTGTAATGCACATACAGTTGTCACTGTGATATGTCATACACTAGAAAAATCAAAACCCACTCCACATTGACCAATGGTGTCACACAACTGGAACACACTCAGTCAGCAAGTGCAAGATTTAAACTTCTTCCTAACTACATAATCATACTACAGCAGTATGCATTTACATGACACGCTACACACATTACTTGGATTTCACCTTTCCACAGGTATATTTGTAGGATGGTGACATCATTAGACTTGTCAAAGATGAGTATACCACTTTTAAGGGGTGTGAGTGTTCTCCAAAAAGGCTGTTTCTTTCCAAGGGGGCACACACACATAGTTGGCAAGTGCAGGATTCAAACCCCTACCTAACTACATTATGATACTACAGCAGTACACATTTACACAGCATGCTATACACATTAATGGGATTTCACTTTTCCACAGGTATATTTGTAGGATGGTGACATCATCACACTTGACAAAGATGAGTATACTACTTTTAAGGGGTGTGAGTAGTCTCCAAAAAGGTTGCTCTCTCTCCAGGTAGACACACACACACACACACACACACACACACACACACACACACACACACACACACACACACACACACACACACAGTTGGCAAGTGCGGTGCTCTTAATCCAAACTAAGTATGTCTTTGCACTTCAGCAAGCAATATGGAGTTACAGGGTGCAAATCTGACATTACTTGCTGACAGTTTGCCCAAAGGTTTTTTTTCACATTTGCTAACCTCAACAAGCTTATCATACTAAGTGTATTGTGAGTGTATTGTATGCATAGGCCATGACCATATCATATATGGGTTGATGCACCACATGCTGGCACACACAGGGTCAAACCGGTGGCTAAGTTCTGTCAACCCAATACTGGACAATACAGTCAGGAGGAGTAGGGTCATACAACCACAACAACTGTAGAACTGGAATGGAACACAATAAAAGTTGGCCAAAAAGAGTTAGTGCTATTTATTATAAATTACACTTTCAGCTAGGACAGTGCCTAGCCTTCTTCAGACAAACAGTTAAAATATGGTAAACCTATGCCTTTTATCTAATCAAGTCAGTGATGTCATCAATTAAGCAATGTTGTTGGTAACCATAACAACATATTGTCACAGCCTACTTTTATATAACAAGTTATAACTCTAACTTATAATACAGGAAATGATGAACAAAACAATATATATTCATATCTCATCTTATGTTTAAAAACACACTTATATGTGTATACATGTTCAAAACTAAACTATACAAATTTAATAACAACATACTCTACTTAAAACACTAAATCAAATTCATACTAAATAAGTCAAATTCATAAAAATACTTATGAATTCCCTGGTTCTCCTTTGTGTGAATATAAGGACTAAAAAATACCTAATTAAACAAACGCTGCACTAACCAACCTTTAATTCCTGGTTAAACTGTCTTATGCAAAAACTTTGTATATTTGCATTGTATTCAATTTTTATCTATTCAAAGTTAGCAGTTTCAACAGAGTTTTAATGCGAATACTATCATTAATCCTGGGGCATATGAGCCCTCGTTCGCACTTGCCACTTCAGTTCATCTATTTCGAGCAAAATTTGCCAAGGACCCCCCCGAATGTTCTAAATTCTCTGTTGTAAAACTGTGAACCTAAAGGTGTGTGCGGGAAATTCAGAGCAGTGTTTGGCTAAAGCATTGTTAAAATCTTTCTTCTTTATTGCATAACAATGCTCATATATTCGCTGCCTAAAATGTCTCTCTGTTTTCCCAATGTAAAACACGTTACATGAATTACAACAAGCAGCGTAAATCACACCCTTAGATTCACAGTTGAATTTTCCTTTTATTTTGTATGTGTTGTGGTTCAAAACCACCTGGTTACCAAGCAGAATGTGTTTACATTGTGAACATGAACCACATTTAAACGTCCCATTAATTCTCCCATAAGAATTCCTGCTATTAATGTTGCTCTCTAAGAGGGCTTTAAGATTTGGACCATAAATAGAACTTTTGTATCTACTATTAGACTTGTCATTAACTAACCAAATGTCCAAATAGTTGATCGCGGTTATACCTATGTTATAAGTAAACTTTAGAAAACTTGTGGTCCTGTTAATGTTGTCAATAAAGACTGGTATCATGGACAGTTCTCCATTCCAAATACAAAACATGTCATCTAGTATATCAGGAGTCATTGTTTTGAAATAGTTGGTCTTTAAACAACTAAGTTGTTATAAGTTCTATATATAGGAAACCAACGTATTCAAACTGTTTCCTTCATTTTACTAGCAACCACCCGTACCAACAAAAGAAAGCGGTGGTCAAAGGCCAGATGGTGAGGGCCGCCCTTATGATTTCGGACGAATTAGACTTTGAGACTGAATGTGACCATCTATGTAACATGTTTATTAAAAGAGGCTATCCTAGTCAACTTGTTAACAACACAAAAAAAGTAGTTTTCAAGCGTAATGTTGGTTATTTTATTCCTTTATTAAAAGGACAATCAAGCTCATCTTCTCACTCAGTTTTAATGGATTGGCTAGTCTATCTGATGAATTGCCAAATAAAAAAGCTGGTAATGTAAGTTATCAAGCCAGCTTTTTGTATACATTCTCTTTAGATTTTTGGTCTATTAGAGAGATAATAAATAAAAATTGGGACCTCATTAAAAATGATGATTCCCTTTCTAGAATTCTTGGTTCTAGTCCTAGAATAGTATACAGACGTGGTCCAAATCTTAAAGCCCTCTTAGAGAGCAACATTAATAGCAGGAATTCTTATGGGAGAATTAAATGTGGTTCATGTTCACAATGTAAACACATTCTGCTTGGTAACCAGGTGGTTTTGAACCACAACACATACAAAATAAAAGGAAAATTCAACTGTGAATCTAAGGGTGTGATTTACGCTGCTTGTTGTAATTCATGTAACGTGTTTTACATTGGGAAAATGGAGAGACGTTTTAGGCAGCGAATATATGAGCATTGTTATGCAATAAAGAAGAAAGATTTTAACAATGCTTTAGCCAAACACTGCTCTGAATTTCTCGCACACACCTTTAGGTTCACAGTTTTACAACAGAGAATTGAGAACATTCGGGGGGGTCCTTGGCAAATTTTGCTCAAAATAGATGAACTGAAGTGGCAAGTGCGAACGAGGGCTCATATGCCCCCAGGGATTAATGATAGTATTTCCATTAAAAGTCTGTTGAAACTCCTAACTTTGAATAGATAAAAATTGAATACAATGCAAATATACAAAGTTTTTGCATAAGACAGTTTAACCAGGAATTAAAGGTTGGTTAGTGCAGCGTTTGTTTATTAGGTATTTTTTAGTCCTTATATTCACACAAAGGAGAACCAGGGAATTCATAAGTATTTTTATGAATTTGACTTATTTAGTATGAATTTGATTTAGTGTTTTAAGTAGAGTATGTTGTTATTAAATTTGTATAGTTTAGTTTTTAACATGTATACACATATAAGTGTGTTTTTAAACATAAGATGAGATAGGAATATATATTGTTTTGTTCATCATTTCCTGTATTATAAGTTAGAGTTATAACTTGTTATATAAAAGTAGGCTGCGACAATATGTTGTTATGGTTACCAACAACATTGCTTAATTGATGACATCACTGACTTGATTAGATAAAAGGCATAGGTTTACCATATTTTAACTGTTTGTCTGAAGAAGGCTAGGCACTGTCCTAGCTGAAAGTGTAATTTATAATAAATAGCACTAACTCTTTTTGGCCGACTTTTATTGTGTTCCGTTCCAGTTCAACAGTTCGTTGTTTGTGGATTTTTGGTGTTTTGTATTTCTTCAACCACAACAACTGTCTCACATAGACCTACAATATAAGCACCAGCAAAACACACACATAAATACACATTTACCATACTCGGAGAATACAAATATTAATATGAAAAAGAGAGAGTTTCCTCCTAAGCTGTCAAGCAAGCAACATGCACCTCCAAGCACATGCCAGAAAATACATAATACACCAAAGCAGTGTGCCTCACAACAGGTCCTAAGGCAAAACAACATACCCAACACACTAGTAAAAGGTGACTTCATAGTCAGGTACACAGATGTTCCACTCACTCGGCCTGACAAGGGGAAGGTTACTGTCAGTTGTCTGTCAGGTGCTATGATCCGCCACATAACACAAGCACTTACATCACTCCAGAACAGGTACATATATGACATGTTCTTTGTACATGTCAGTGTGAATGATCTGAGACATACCTCCCAGGACAACATGACAAGAGATATATATTAGCTCTATGATCATGTAGCCCAGGCTGGTATGACCCTGACCTTGAGTAGCATCTTACCTTTACCTACATGATACTGCAATATAACAGAAAGACAATAAACTTCAACAATTGGCTGAGCTTCTGGTGTCTTTCAAAGGGGATCCAGTCTCTGTCTGCCTGTGATGACATGATAGACAAGCCTCATTGCTTTGCTACAGATGGTTTGCACCTGTTGCCCCTATGCTTCTGAATACTGGCCAAGGCTCTTGCTGTCCCCTTATTACCTTTTTTATGCAAGGCTCAAAGGTTCATAGGTTCATAGGTAGGTACTAGGCTATCGGCCCTGGGGCCTATACAAGCCCAGCCAAAAAGGTACCCTGGCTTTTGCCACCCAAGAAATTTATTTTCCTGTGCCACTGTCGAGCAGAGACACAGAAGTGATCCCCAGGGTGAATTTCCTATTTCCCATCCAATCATCAAAATTTTTCTTGAAGAGTGCTAATGAGGAGCATTGTTTGATATAGATAGGTAGTTTATTTCGGAGTATGGCAATTCTCTGGGACAGGAATCTATCCCTCTGGCATGTTCTGTTTATTGTGGTGACAAGGTTTAGGTCCCTAGAGAGTGTAGGTTCATAGGTTCATAGGTAGGTACTAGGCTATCTGCCCAAGGGCATATATAAGCCTAGCCAGAATGTGTTGGCTTTCACCTCCCTTTTAAATTAGTTTCCTGAGCCTCTGTCTAGCAGGGCCACTGAAGTGATCCCAGGGGTAAATTTACAATTTCCCATCCACTTGTCAAGATTCCTTTTGAAGAGAGTCAGCAAGGGGCTCTGCCTAACATAAACTGGGATTCTATTCCAGAGTGAGGGAAGTCTCTGGGACAGGAATCTATCCCTCCAGGACATCCTGTTTATTGCTGTGCTGAGGTTTAATTCACTGGTGCATGTGGCTCTAAGAGATTTGGTTTTCTTGAGGTGGAGCATGTCCATTAATTCTGGGTTGGACATGGCCTTATACGTCAGGCATAGATCACCTCTGAGCAGGCAGTAAGCAACCGAGTAGAGCTGGAGTTTCTTTAGTCTAGCTGTATAGGGCATCTCTTTGAGGCCCATGATCCTCTTGGTGAGGTACTTCTGTGGTCTTACCAGCTGTTGCATATGCCGATTAAGGTACATACCAAATGGGGCATTGTACTCTATTATGGGCCTAATGAGTGATGAGTAGAGGGGCACAATGATCTCTCTTGATCTAGAGGTGAACCCTTTCGTGATTAGGTGGGCTACATAGAAGGAATTTCTAACCACTTTGGCAATGTGATTATCAAAGGAGAGGTTACTATCTACCTGGGTCCCCAGGTCCCTAATTACATTTTCCATACCTAGTGGATTACCACCTATGTGGTGATTTGTGGGCACTTTGTTTTTTCCAAAGGGGATGACTATGCATTTTTTGGCATTCAGCTTGAGGCCATGGTTTTAACACCAGGTATCTGTCTCTGTAAGACCCTTCTGAAGGATATCTGTGTCAGCTGGAGAGTTGATTATGGCCCCCAGTTTGCAGTAATCTGCGAACTTGGTCAGCCATAGTCCTCCCGTGCTTGCCTGTACCTCAGAGAAGTATATATCGAACAGGAGGGTTCCCATGACCGAGCCCTGTGGGATGCCACTTGTGAGTGGTTTAGAGGTGGACATGGCACCCGCAACTCTGACCATGTGTGTTCTATCCGTGAGCCAGTTGGCCACTCATCTCGTGACATAGGGGTTAATGTTCAAGCTGGTAAGCTTGTCTATGATGCCAGAGTGGAGAATGGTGTCGAAGGCCTTAGCAAGGTCCAGGTAGACTGTGTGGACTACCTTCCCTTCATCTATGGCCTTGGTAACTGTTTCAAAGAAGTCAACTAGGTTTAGGAGGCAGGATCTGCCTTTAACAAAGCCGAATTAGGTAGGGTCCAGTATCTGGAGGTTTCCAATATCTCTGTTTATGAGTTCCATGAAAATTCGTTCCATAGCTTTGTAGACCAGGCTGGTCAGGCTTATAGGGCAATAGTTCCCAGGTTCTGTTGTGGCATCACCTTTGTGGAGCAGGATGACTGTTGCTGTATGCCATTCTTTGGGTACATAGTCTGTGGTAAGGCTGAGTCTGAACAGTGAATTTAGGTGAGGGTTTAGTTCCTTTTGGAGCTTGTGTAAGACGCAGCCTGGGACACCATCCAGTCCCATTGATGCTGTGTTCTTAGCTTTGGAGTGGGCTGTTTTTACCTGCATGTCCATGATGTCTGGGGCTCTGCATTCTTCTGGGATGGACATGGGCCCTTTTGGGGGTGAGGCAGGGTGAAGTTGGCACTGAACTTGTCCACCAGGATGTTGGCAATGTCAGTTGGTTCAGTGTATTTTTTGCCATTTTGCAGTAGCTCCGAGCATATCTGAGAGTTGCCACCTAAATGTTTGATATAGCTAAAGAAGGCTTTGTGGTTATCTTTAGATTCCTTGGCAATTTTTCTTTAGAAACTGGCCTTGGATGATTTTATGAGCGATCGTAGTTTCTTGCTAATAATGATCAGTGATGCCTTTCCTTTTTGGAATTTTGCTCTATTATGTAGTAGTTTCCTCTTTCAGTTGTATAGCTTATTTATGGCCGAGGACCACCAGTCTGGTTTCCTCTTTTTGGAGGAGTGAGTCTTGATTTTACTTGGGATGGCTCAATCCATGCATCCCTGTATATGCTCATAGAATGCACTTGTAAAGGATTCTGCTGATTGGATAGCATTATCCTGTAGCAAGGGGACTTTGAAACTTTCCACTTCGGTCTTGAGAAGTGTGAAGTTTGCCTTTGAAAAGTTTTTCACAGTGCCTTCCTTGACTGGGGGTGGGGTTGGGATGTGGATGTCCAGTGTGATTACTTTATGATCTGATCTTACCAGTGAGGGGTTTACCTCTGGTGTGGAACACTGATCCCCCATGTTGGTGATGATCAGGTCCAGTATGTTGTCACCTCTAATGGGCATGGTGACCAGCTGTTCCAGGGTGTTTGAGTTTATAAACTCTAGGAAGCATTGGGCAAAGGAGTTTATACTTGAGTAATTCTCCCAGTCACTGTTTGGGTAGGTGAAATCTCCTAATATCATGGTGTTTGGTAGGACCTTTATATTTTCCAGTGTTCTCAGGAATGCTGAGTGAGGGTCCTGAGACAAGGTAGGTGATCTGTAGCAGGCTATGATCTGATAAGCAGCTTTGCCCACTGTTAGCTGCACTTGGATGGTCTCCGAGGCCTCGTGCTGTGCCACTAACCTGGAGGTGTGGGTATCCTTTATGAAAATGGATACACCCCCTCCTTTTGTATTTCGGTCTGGGTTTTGGGGCAGAAGCTCAGAGAGATTGGGCTTTCTTTATGTGGAGCATGACTGACAGCTCTGTGTTTGATATAGCTTTGTATGTTAGGCAGAGATCACCTCTGAGTAGGCAATATGCGACAGAGTAAAGCTGGAGTGTTTTGAGACGGTCTGTGTAGGGCATGTATTTGAGGCTGCTAATCCTCTTTGTGAGGTATTTCTGTGGGCTTTCCAATTGTTGTAGATATCTTGTGAGGTACATACCAAAAGGGGCATTGTACTCTATAATGGATCTAATGAGTGATGAGTAGAGGGGGAACAATGACCTCTTTTTTTCTGCATGAGAAACCTTTTGTGATGAGGTGTGCCATGTAGAAGGATTTCCTGACTACTGTGGCGATGTGATTATCAAAGGAGAGACTACTGTCCACCTGTGTCCTAAGGTCTCTTATCACACTTTCAGTGTTAAGTATATTACCGCCTATGTTGTAGTTCATGGGTACAGAGTTTTTACCAAAGGGGATGACAATGCACTTTTTGGCATTGAGTTTGAGGCCATGGCTTTGACACCAGGCATCTGTCTCAGTGAGGCCCTTTTGTAGGATGTCTACATCATTAGTAGTTTTGATTATGGCTCCTAGTTTGCAGTCATCTGGGAACTTCATTAGCCAAAGACCTTCTGTGTTAGCCTGTACTTCAGTGAAGTAGATACCAAACAGGACAGGACACGATTGAACCCTGTGGCACTCCACTTGTCACTGGTCTGAAGTCAGATTTGGAGTCTGCTACTTTCACAGTGTGGGTTCTGTCAGTGAGCTAGTTGGCAACCCATCTTTGACATAGGGATTTATACCTAGTTTAGGGAGTTTATCTATAATTCCAGAGTGAGAGATGGTGTCAAAAGCCTTGGCAAGATCTAGATAGGCTGTGTGAACCACCTTATCCTTGTCTATGGCTTTGGTGACTGCTTCAAAGAAGTCTATTAGGTTTAGGAGACATGATCTACCTTTTACAAACCTGTACTGGTTGTGGTCCAGAGCTTGGAAGTTACCAATGTCTTTGTTTATAAGTTCCATGATGATACGTTCCATGGCCTTGCAGACCAGGCTCATCAGGCTAATGGGGCACTAGTTCCCCGGGTCCATGGTGGCTCCCCCCTTGTGTAGTGGGATAACCATCGCTGTGCACCATTCAGCAGGCATAAAGCCTGAGGTGAGGCTATGATTGAACATGGTACTTGGGTGTGGTGCCAGTTCATTCTGTTTTTCTTGCAGAACGTAGCCTGGGATTTTATCTGGTCCCATGGATGCTGTGTTCCTGGTTTTGGAGAGTGGTTTTTACCTTTGCAGCCATGATGACAGCAACTTTGCATTCTTCTGGTATAGAGATGGGCTCTTTCATGGGTGAGAGGGGGGTAAAGTTAGCACTGATCCTATCTGCCAGGATGTTGGCAATATCAGTTGGGTCTGTATATTTAGTGCCATTGTGCTGTAACTCAGAGCAGATCTGAGTATTGCCATTGAGATTCTTGACATAGCTATAGAATGCTTTGTGGTTGTCTTTAGAATCAGTGGTGATTTTGTTTTCATAACTAGCTTTGGAGGATTTTATCAGGGATCGCAGCTTCTTACGGAGGCTGACTAGGGAGCTCCTCCACTCATGGGATTTTACCCTCTTTTGCAACAGTTTCTTCCTTCTGTTGTGCAGTTTGTTTATGGCAGGGGGACCACCAGATTGGCTTCCTTTTCTTGGAGGATAGCGTCTTGGTTCTGTTTGGGATAGCATGATCCATGCACTCATGTAAGTGCTTATAAAGTGCAATTGTGTAGAATTCAGTAGTCGTAACTGTATTGTCCATCTGCATGGGTGTCCTGAAGTTCACCACTTCTGTCTTAAGAAACATGAAGTTGGCTTTGGAGAAATTTTTTAACATGGTTTCCTTAATGGGGGGTGGGGGCAGAATGTGGATATGTAGGGTAATTAGCTTATGGTCAGATTGGACCAATGAGGCGTTGACCTCAGGTGTGGAACACCAGTCACTCAGGACAAACCAAACACCATAACCAACACAAATAACCACAAAGAGAGCTAAATGCTACTCATTGCCAGAAGTCCCAGCCTCCAAATGCACACATTCGAGGCACTTCTCAGTATGGAGAATATTGATATCTGTGCAGTAACAGAAACCTAGATCAAGGCTCCAGAGAGCACACCAGCACTACCAGGATACTACTTATTCCATACCTTCCAGCATCAGAACCTGGATCATAGCACATAGGGTGGGGATGTATCCATATTCATCAAGGATACCTACACCTCTGTCTACATCCTCTCTACAGGATATGTACCCATACAATGTTGCACAGCAACATTCTTCCCACTCCACAGGGGTGGGGCCACAAAAGGCCCTTGGCATTCATGCTCTATGAGCCTGAAGAGTCTGATCTGCAAGGCGATGGAGCCAATCATAATGGAAGTCAACAATAAAGACATTGGGAACCTTCACACAGTTGAGCACACCGTGTTTGGCTTTGTCAAATGCAGATCACGCCCTCTGAACTGGGTGGATTTCTTTGAGACAGTTACCCAGGCTACAGATGATTGAAATGAGCTCCACACAGCCTACCTATACCTCACTAAGGCCTTTGACACCATTCCCCAGTCAGGTATCATAGATGAACTCACCAACCTGGGCATGAATCCATACATCACAAGATGGATTGCAAACTGGCTCACAGATAGATCCCACAAATTAAGAGTTGCTGGCTACATGTCAGACTCTACACCGGTAACAACTGGTGTCCCCCAGGGTTCAGTCCTGGGGTCCCTCCTGTTTGGTATAGACTTCTCAAAAGTACATGCCAACACAGTAGGGTTGTGGTTGACTAAGATTGCTGGGAACTGTAAAGTTTTTGCCATAATAGATTCCTCGGATGACACAAATATTCTCCAGAAGGGACTCTATGAGACAGATGTGTGGTGTCAGAATCATGGCCTCAAGCTCAATGTGGAAGAATGCATAGTAATCCCCTTTGGTGAAAACAAAGTACCCACAAACTACCACATAGGTGTTACCCCCTAAAAACTGACAAGGTAATAAGGGATCTGGGGACACAAGTAGATAGTCATCTTTCCTTTGACAACCATGTTGCCAAAGTGATTAGGAAATCATATGTGGCCCATCTAATCAACAAAGGGTTTGCATCAGGATCAAAAGAGGTAGTGGTGGCCCTCTACTCTTAAATCATCAGACCCATCATTGAGTACAATGCACCATTTTGGATGTACTCGACTAAGCATATCCAGCAGCTGTAGAGACCACAGAGGTACCTCACCAAGAGGATTACTGGCCTCACACAGTTGTGTTATGCAGCACAACTGGTAAAACTAAATCTGTTCTCCTTTGCATACCACCAACTCAGAGGAACACTCTGCCTAACATACAGAGCCATGTCCATCACATAACTGGTGAACATGCTCCATCTACGGATAACAAAACTGAGTCACACTACACACTCCAGGGATATGAACCTCATCACAACAATGAATACAACATTCTGGTGGGATAGAGTACCATCCCAGACACTTGCCTTACTGTGAAACAGAGTCCCAATGTACATCAGATAGAGCCCCTCGCTGACACTTTTCAATAGGAACCTTGATAAGTGGATGGGAAAAAGACAATTCACGCCAGGCATCACATCTGCAACCCCACTAGAAAGGGGCTTAGGGTACTAACTATTAGAACTAGGGCTTAGGAGACTACCCAATAGGGTGGTGAAAGCTGCACAACTTGCCTAGGCTAATATATGACTTTGTGAAGATAGTCTACTACATACCTATGAACCTATGTGACAGGTACATGTCTACAGACAGTAGATGTGTACTTCATTGTACAGTCATGTTGTACAGCAGGCACATGGACCACATGCACTGTAATGCTTACAGATACTGGTGGCTGTTATGTACAGTGGGTGAGATGTGCACCTCATGTCTTTTGTGCCATTGGGATGTGTGCTGGGTGGGGCAGTCCTGGATGGCTCCCCGTCATGGTCACCCTCTTACACACATCTCTGCCCATCCATCTTTGGCTTATTATACTGTGTTCCCCCTACATATATATAGGTACATAGGTAGGTAATAGGCTATCTGCCTGAAGGCATATATTAGTATGGCCAGAGTGTGCAGCTATCACCACACATGGGGTTAGTTCCCTAGGCCTCTGTGTAGTAGTGCTGATGAAGTGATCCATGGTGTGACAGTTCAGTTTCACATACACTCATCAAGGCTCCTCTGTAAGATTGTCAGTGAGGGACTCAGCTTCATGTTGTTTGGGAGCCTGTTCCAAAGCAAGGGAAGTCTGAGAGTTAGTAATGTATCCCTCCAACATGTAATATTTATTGTTGTGATGATGATATCCCTAGAGCATGTGGCACAGTGAGCTTGAGTTTACTTCAGATAGTGCATGTACATCAGTTCTGCATTGGACATGGACCTGTCTGTTGGGCAGAGATCACATGAGTAGACAGTATGCAACAGAGTACAGATTGAGTTAACTTCAGTCTTGTTGCATGGGGCAACTGTTTGAGGCCAGTAATCCTCTTTTTGAGGTACTTCAGTGGTCTTTCCAGCTGCTGAAGGTGCCTAGTCAGATTCATCGCAAGTGTGCCGTGATACTCTCTGATGGGTCTGATGATTGATGAGTAGAGGGAACCTTCTTTGACCTACATGCAAAGACCTTGGCAATTTGTGGGACCACATAGCATGATTTTCTAACCACTTTGTGAATGTGTTTCTGGAAGTAGAGATGACTATCCACATTTGTCCATAGATCCCTTATTATTAGCTCCATATTTAGGGTGTTGGCACCTATGTGGTATTTGTATGACTGTAGCTCGAGACCATAATTTTGACACCACATCTGTCTGACTGAGATCCTTTTTAAGGATGTCTCTGTTGTCCCAAACATCGATTATGACAACCTTTTTGCAGTCATCCACAAACTTTGCTAACCATAGCCCTTGTGTGTTTGACTGTATTTCTGAAAGGTATACACCAGACAGGAGGGGTCCCAGGACTGAGCCATGGGGGACAGCAGTTTTTACCAGCTTACAGTCCAACAGGGAGATCACAATTCTTACCTTGTGGGATCTATCTGTGCCCCAGTTGGCAATCCATCAGATGACATACGTGTTTATGCACAGGTTGTTGATTTTGTGGATATGACATGTGTGGGATGTTGGAAAAGGGCTTTTCAATGTCTATGTAGGCCGTGTGTAGCTCATTTCATTGATGTATGTCCTGGGTGACTGCCTTGAAAACTGTCTAGCAGGTTTGGGAACCATGATCTGCCCCTGATGAAACCATAATGGGTAGGGTTAGGTGTTTGTAGGCTCCCAATAGCTCTGTTTATGAGTTCCATAATTATGGACTCCATGGCCTTGCAGATCAGGCTTATTAGGCTTATAAGACAATAGTTCCCATGGTCTGTTGTGCACCAACACTTGTGGAGTGTGCCAAATGTTGCTGTAACCCATTCAACAGTTTCATATCCTGTACAGAGGGTGAGTCTCAACAGACTGTTCAGGTGCAGGGTCTGTTTGTTTTGGAGTTCACATATGACACAGCCAGGGGAACCATGTCATCCCACGGACACCATGTTTTTAGGCTTGGATAAAGCTGTTTAACCATTGTATATGTGATTTCTGGCTTTTCACAATCTCCAGATATGGTAATGGGCCCTTTTGTCAATGAGAGGGGGATAAATATGTATGAACCTGTCTGACAAGATGTTGGCAATGTCAGTCATGTACATGTATTCATTTACACTTTGCACTGACTCATAACATATATGAGTTTACATTGATATTTATGACATAGTGAAAGAAAGCTTCATGGTTCTCTATGGACTCTTTGGCAATATTTTTGCCAGAACATGGCTTGGATAATGTTAGGAGTGCTCATTGTTTCTTGATGATACTGATCGGAGATTTATTGATCTTCTTTGGATTTTCACTTTCTTTGAACAACTTAAGTACTTGTAGCACATAGTTTGATTATGTCAGGGGTCCAATATATTATATGGGTCTGTTTTCATATCACTATGTGCGCAAGGCAGGATTGGTGAATAGTGACAAGTGTCTGGAGTAAGAATTGCAATTGCCAGATATGTGTGGCCCACTGCTGTACTCAGACATGGCCTAAGTGTGTGAGCATGCCCAGTATGACCTTTCAGTATGTTGCTGACTGACATTTGCTAAATTTGTTTAAGTGTGTGAGCATGCCCACTATGGGCATATATACTATATGTGTGTGAAAAATCAAGTTGGTTTTTACTTCAGGGCTCACCTTTGTGTTGTACATCGACAGGAAGCACGCTGTGCCTGCAGGGCTTCCATGAGTCAATTTGCATAGACTTATCAACATTTCTACATACAGGGGGACAGCTATTATTTGTACATTTCTACCCAGGGGGGCACACCTGATTGTTACTGTGGGTGTACATAGGATGAGGGGTACACTTGACACTTATACACATTTGCTAGGCCTGCACTGCTATGTAAGGTACTCCATTTCAGTCTGTACTATTGCCTATCGTACTGGCTTGAGGCATACCACTCTACTACAGACCTTAGCTTCCAATTACATGCATATTAGTTTGTGACTTCATAACCTACCCAACCCACATCACACTGCCTGGCCTGCTGTTATCTGTCTGCATAGGCCTGGGGGGAGGTTACTCATACTCCTCTTCAGACAGCATGATACGGCATTTGTTTGTGTTTGCATTTGTCTACAATTGTCCTGCTGGCTGTGACTGTTAGGTATGTGACCCCCCCAACTGGTATATGTGAGTGACTTAAGTTGTGTCTGTGCCAGTGAAATGCTGTCATGGCTTAGTGGTTCAGTATTGTGACTATAGTGCACAGTATCTTGAGTTCGAGCCCTGTCACTTCTTTTTATTTTCCTGCTGGGCAGACCTGACTGGTTAAGGAACAGTAAAGCAGGTGTGAGCTTGTTTACCCAACTTTGCTCGACTTTGCCCAACATTGCCCAACTTTGCCCGATGTTGCCCGACATTGCTCTGGTTAGCGAGGTGCGCAGCTATGCCCAATTGTATTTAAATATGCTCAGTACTGGTAAAATGTGCTTAGCAGTGCTTTATATTGCTTAGAATAGGGCACTCATGCCTCAGGTGGTGCTACAGGGCTGCCTATGTCGGATGCACATAGTACACTCCCTATACATATTTGAATACAGGTAGTGTCAAGTTAGGCATCCCTTTTACTGTATGTGTGAGTCAGAGAGAGGTGTCATTTCCAGGGTTCCTACTGAGTCAGTGTATGTGCTATGTGTTGCCTCTTTGCCAAGGCCAGGGCATACTGGGCTTGCCTACTTCTGCCTACTGGGGAAGGCTCAGGTTGTTCCTCCTCTGAGTCATGCTGTGCCTGTGCAGGTCTTGGCAATGGTGGGGGGCTGTTTGGCCCTGCCCCATGCTGTTCCTGCTGCAGCTGTTTCCACAGGATCATATTGTGTAGCATGGCACATACCATAACAATTTGGGTGCATGTAGTTGGTGAGTACTGCAAGGCTCCACCAGATGTGTCCAGGCACCGGAACCTTGACTTGAGCATCCCAAACACATGCTCAATTATATTTCTTGTTTGTGTGTGTGCCTCATTATGGAGTTTTTGTTCAGGTGTGTGTGCATTTCTGATGGGTGTCATCAGCCACGGCTCCAGTGCGTATCCAGCATCCCCCACTAGGTGACCATCAGGGATGTCCCCAATTGGCAAATCTCTGGTACAGCTGTGTCAGATGCCAGATGTGGGAATTGTGATAGCCTCCATGGCAACCAGCACACGCATTCATTATTATGCCCTGGGCATCACACACGACCTGGCAGTTGATGGAGGGGAAGCCCTTGCGGTTGATGTAGACCCGACCTGGCTCACCAAGTGGTGCTTTGATGCGTATGTGCGTGCAGTCTATTGCACCCACTATCTCAGGGTATTCTGCTATTTGGTGGAAAAGACACATATTGCTGGCCAATGCCTCATGGGAATTGGGGAAATATACGTGGTCACCAACATGTGCTGACATGGCATCCAGGAACTGGTGGAGTACCCTGGATGCTGGTGCCTGTGAAATCCCCATCATATCACCAGGTGGTCTCTGGAAGGTACCTGTAGCTAGTATTCTTATGCCAACACATACCTTGGTATCCACTGGGATGGGTTCCCCTCTGTTGGTTCTGTGTCTGAGGCGTGGCCGGCACAGCTCAATAATTTGCTGCAGGAGGTCTCTGTCCACTCTATAGCGCTCCACTATCTCCAGCTCATGTAGGCCCTGGTAGGTTACCCTGGGTCTGTACACTCTTCTCTGTCTCCTCACTGTGGGTTGCTCAGCAGCATTCACAACATCACCACCCTCAGCACCTTGCACATGTTGGTTTATGATAGCAAGAGCAGCCCCTAACATTTTGGCTGATTTAAGCTTTTTAAGCTTTCCGTCTTTGTATACTGCAGTGTTGCAGAGTTCTTGGGAAAAAACTGGGGGGAATGCTGTTTACAGAGTTTAAAGTGCTGGGCTGGGCTAGGATAGTCTGCTGCCTGTGTAATTGGCTGATTCCGATATATTTCACCTGGCAGCTCTGTTAGTTCTCCTTGTTTAACTTCCTGCTACTTCTTTTCCTTCCTTTTCCCTTTCTGTTTCTGCCCAGGCCAGTGCCGCGTAAACACGCGCACATGAGCGCACATGCTGTGTGCATGTTTGCAAGAAATTTCTGAACTTTTAACAGTGTGCAACTGTAGGCACGCCTCTTGCAATCCTGAGCAACTCAGGGCAAACACAAGCCACTGTGCTCCAATTAGCTTACAGCCTTTCTGACATACCCCCTCACGATGTCACCGATATTCTGCTCTACTACTCACATACTCCTACACTTACACTGTTGGGACATGGCTCACATGCTGGGGAAAATTAGGATTCACTATTCTTATCCTCATTTGCATAGGATTGCCTACTAATGCATGGTTACATCTCTCACATTGAGCTTCCTTCCCTTAGCAACCAGTACTCAGTGGCCATGTTGTCTTCAGCCTGCCATTCACCTACATGGCAGAATAAGCTTTGTAGTGAAAATGCCTATTTCTGGCTGTTTTTAAATTATTTTCTTGTTTTTTAAAGCGCCGCACATTTGAGCGGTGCTGCATTATGCTTAAACATCAGAGATCGGGGGAAAAAAAGTTAGATTTTAATAATTTTAAACATTTATAAATGCCAATGGCCTTATATTTGGCCATTGGCATGCTTCCTCAACTGTATGCATCCTTTATTTGGAGCTGTCATAGCTCCATTTAGCTATTTGCAGAACTGTACTCCGTTACCAACGGAGTACATTTCTGCAAATAACACTAATCTTCCACGGACAGGTTAGTGTTTCCTGGATTGCAAATTTACCTCATTTGCATAGCTTTCAGCAGCAAATGAGGTAATTTGCATACCATGACGCTGTCCATGCAAGAGTAGCTTTAGCAGCTCTCGTGCATGCCCCTGCCGGCTGTACCAGGCATATTGCCGCCGTGAGCTCCTACACTCTTCTTGCACTCTGTGCAAGCTTTTGTAAATCTGGCCCAAAAATATTCACAAATCATTATTAAAAACTTTAACATAGAAAATTCATTATTTTCATGAAAAATATATATAAATAATATATAAATAATAATGTTGGATTACAACAGTTGCAAAAAGATGTGCAAGGAAGAATATTAAATGTGCATCTAGATATTATGGAATTAAAATGGCAACTGTTTTTAAATGCTTCACATTACACTGGAATAAATGAAATGATTACTATTTTGAGTATTTTAAAGTTGCGTAATATATTGGGGTAAATAAATTAATGTTGGTAATCCAACATTATTATTTATATATTATTTATATATATTTTTCATGAAAATAATGAATTTTCTATGTTAAAAGTTTTTAATAATGATTTGTAAATGTTTTTGTCTATTTTAAATGTTTTTTAACAATCAGTGATTTCATTGTTTAATTAGGGTGAAGTATAAATAGAGGTGGGTGTTTCTGTTTTTACATTGTTCTGAAGAAGTCCCTTTAGTGGGGAAGAACGCGCTCAACATTATCTGTAATAAATCATGGTTTCCAAGGTGGTTGTCTTGTTCTTTCTGGTTTTGGATTATTTGGTTTTACTCTCACAATTCTAAAAGTAAACTATTAGTTTAGAGAGGGTCAGGACTCAGGAACTGTCTGTCAACTGTGTAGAAGAAGAAAAATGAAGGCTTCAGCAGAGTGTGACCCCAAGAGAGCAGCCATCAAGCAACAGTTACAGCCCCAATAGTGTTTTTTAGTTTTTATTTAGAAGTAGTGAAGTTAAGTGAATCTGATAACTTGCATGAAATTGTGAGGTGTAAGCTGAAGTCTGATTTTACAATGTATACAGCGAACATTCATTTCAGACTTCAGTGCAGCAGGGCAGGGCACCAGGGCAGACAGCAGCAGCAGTCAGACTCAGGTCAGAGTGGTGGTGTGATGACCTGACGACCAGGCAGACATGAAATATTTTACTTCTTCCCCCAGCTCTTCCTCCACAAAAGAAAGAACATAAAAAGAATTGCCACCATGAAGGTATGACAATGACAATGTAATGTGTATAGCGTATCTATTTTTTCTATTTTGTTTTAGTTTTATGTTTTTATATGGGACCAGTCTCACTATGCCTAGTGAGGACACTGTGTAGGCAGGCCAGGATGTAATTAAACATGGTTATAGGGATGCTTAGAGGGCTTGTGATGCTGAGAGTTTGATGTTGTTGGGATTTTCATAATTCGTATACTTTAGCTCAGCACATTATATTAATGGCTTGTTGATTGACTTAACATGACTGTCTTGTATTGTATACTAGGAAGGACTGATCTTAGAATGCTTGGCAAGTATAAATGTTAACATGCTTATAGAAAAGGATCATTAGGATGTGATATGTGGAACTGGATGCACTCCTGTTTATTACTGCATGAGCTGATTCATGGTGAGACATTATTGTGCTGTTGTAATGTTTTTCAAGCTGTCTTTTTTGCTGATTTGTTGCACTGTTATTATTTAAAGTTTTTGTATTTGTAATTTCATTTCAGTTAATGTGCCTGGCTTGGATTTGTTTCTCTGTTTCACTCTTTGACTGTCTCTCCCTCTCCTCCTCATTTTCTTTTTTGAAATCAAAGCAAGTATTTTTAAAAAAACAGTGGTTGAGACGAGCAGCAAGTCCCCTTCAGGTGTTGTACTGCACTGCAGTGGTGAACATACCTCTCACCTCTTGGGGTAATAAATCTGCACAAAACCTAAAATAATGGGGGAACAAAGGTCCAAAAATAGGGACAGATTTTATATTGCTCTTATAAACGTAGAAAGTTAACTGAACAACATAGGATTTGTGTTAGCATGCATTTTCTGAAGGATGTGAACTTGAAGTCTGAAATTCAAATGTATGTCATTATTTATTGACTTTAGTCTTGGTGATTTGCCAGAAAAAATACAAAATTTATGAGGGCCAGGCCAAAAATATAAGGCAAAAATCTGGACAGTTGAGGGGTATGATGCTTGCCCTGTAGCAGCAGAAAAGTAACACATAGGAAAGCTAGGGATATCAGCTTGTCACAAGCCCATGAGATGCTATGTATGAAGAAGATGATCTGCAGCAGGTGAAGTCCAATGGCTGCAATTTGCATGAGCTGAGCTATTTACTGTTTACAGGCGTTTTGATATATTATTTTGGTAGTTAGGCAAAATGTTTAGTTGATGAGTTCTTTACCTTTTTCTTTTTTGTTTGACAGGCTATATTTAGCTGATTTTGTTTTACATGAAAATGCATCCAATATCCGCAGATGTTATAGTGTTAGTGTGTAGGATCTAGATAGTAGTTTTATTGTGCCTGAGATTATGCATTCAGATTGTAGAATTAATATAGTAAAGATCCAAGCATTAAGTTGAACAGACATTACTTCTAGGTTATGAAGTGGTGATAGCTAAATGATCATTGATGGGTACTTATTCAGAAGTGATGCCAACTTGGGCAACATGTTTTCAGCCCTCAGAATTTTCTTAGCTCAGGTCCTATTTGTTTTTCTAGCTCTGGTAGTGCACTCAGGTTGTGATTTTTTTTTTCAAAGTTAAAAAGTATGGACCACAATGTAGTATGCAAAACAGGGTCTATATTATTTCTTTGACAGCTTAGGTTGTCAAATGCTCAATGATCGACACCAAAGCATTGTAGTTTCAAAATCACAAATGGTCATATAAGCGAATTCTTTCCTTGGGAAAGAATTCACTTGGCCGTTATCAGGGATTTGCCCTTTCCCCAATGTAGAGCGATCTCGGAGTTGGTATATTTAGTTAGGCGGGGTGTGGGGGTGAAGCCCCCCACTATATTTAGGTTGAAAAGTTAATTTTATTTCCGGATGACCTAGCAAATTCTTTCCCGAGGAAAGAATTTGCATATATGGCCGTTCGCAGTTTTGAAACTTTGCTGTTTCAGTGTCGATCATTAAGCATTTGCAAACCTAAGCTGTCAAAGAAATAATATAGACCCTGCAAAATATAGGTTGCGGGCTGGTATTTCATCAGCTAGAAATAGCTTTTTTAATGTATTTATAGCTATGCTTAATTCAGTATAGTCTTTTTTGTTTTTCTCTCTACCTGTGTCATGATGTCATTGTTTTAGCTTTTGTAGAAGTGCTGCCGCTGCGTGCAGATAATTACAATTTACAGTGCTATTGCAAACCTATCGCTCAGAAAGTCTTTAGAAAATTGAGCCCCAAATTCACACTGTATATGTATATGTATATATATTTTGACAGTGGAAACTGGAATGCAGGAGGTTCACTTCAGAAAAATAATTGAAATTAAATTACTTTATAGACTATGCCGAAGACACAATGTCTGTGCTAAGAAGCTTTCTGTATTGTCTTCAGAATGAACTAATTAGTAGTTTTGAAAACATGAAGGAATGTAATTGTTTTACGACTTCCACCATCTGCCAAAGATCTGAGGTCTATGTATTTTCATAGGTAGATGCTAAATACTGCTAGCTTCCAGCAGTGGGGGGGAGTCTCTTGGGATAGAATCAGATGACAAGAAATGATGTCATTCTGAAAGCTATCCCGGCAGTAATATTTGAGATAATAATTTTGTGAAGTCTCTTAGAGGGACAGGGCATTCTGTATTCAGTCTTGGATATGACAAGAGCCATTTACCACAACATTTGCCTTGCTATAATGAAATAAGTTTCTAGGAAATAGTATAACTCTCTTCGATACAGTCAGGAATATAGTGAAGCTCAGTTTAGATATTTTTCTTTATTTATTTGAGATTGTCCTGCAATGTTGTTTTAAATATTTCCTGTGGTTTTAAACTCTGATATCACTGTGAATATATATTTAGTATTGTCTTATTCTTTTATTATTTATTATCAAATATATTTAAACCTTTCATTGTGGCTGATCTGTGTAGAGATGTTTAAGCTTTGAGAGTACTTGCATATCTATTTGGTGACATTGTGTGGGACACCCCTAATACCCTTGCACTTGGTCAAACTACCATTTGTGTTAATATTAATATTACACAGTAAGAATGAATATCTTTTGTGAAGGGCCTTAAAGTAGCTAATAAGAAGTTGGCTGGTGGCAGTGATAACTAACTTATAGTCTGGGCAAACGGGGGCATAGCTAATAAACCTGTGCCAGACTTTCCCAGGTGTGTGTGTGTGTGTGTGTGTGTGTGTGTGTGTGTGTGTGTGTGTGTGTGTGTGTGTGTGTGTGTGTGTGGGTGTGTCAGCTACTTGGTCAGAGACACAAAGCACTGGTTGGACAGAGATGGTACTGGAGGTCTTGGCTTGGCCACTCAGCTGTGATCTCAACTCTATAGCTGTGCCAGTGGGGAGTCTTACTGTGGATCTGGACAAAGAGGTAGAAACCAGCCCCAGACTGACTGTGGTCTCTGTGCACTCTTAAGGGAAATTGCACTTGATGCAGAAAGCTGCATCTGGAAATACTGTGTGTACCTGTTATCCTCCCAGTGCACGTCTCCCACTGTTGCCAGTGGTGACGATTGAGGCTCCTTTATTACTGGTCCCGTGGAGGGTTATCACAGGGTAATTTTTCTGATCTGCACTGTACTATGATCTCCATTCACAATGCCGAACTCATAATAGCATATCGAGATTTACTTTCACTATTATGAGTTCATAATATTTCAGTTCCACATAGTGAAAGTTTAAAAATGGCACATTCGAACACATAGTATTCGAAAAAGTGCCTTTCAATATTTTGATAGTAAACCTTCACTGACATGCTAATTATTGATGTTGTTACATTGAAAGCACATATGTTGACAAGCAACCACTCATATATCAAAAAATATCCTCAGCACATGCAATAACAAACAACCTCAGAGTAAGAAATATGATGGAAAACATGTTTATGTCTGGAAAAACAATTATGTAAGGTGGATGCTATGTTATCTGTTATCTGCTACTAAAATTACATATGGATTCTGTCTAGCCATGTTAGCACAGACAGTAGGAAAACTGATGAAGAATACTGTTCTAAGGTCTGGAAACAACACAAGGGGAGATGCTATAAATCGTCTCTCACTGCTGTGACTGGCTATGAGTAACTTTATAAGGGAGATGATCCATTATAAATCATAGCAACAGCTATCTCTAGGTCTACATTTGGAGCCCAGAGGCCCCATACAGCTGACAAGAGTGAAGCAGCTTGTAGACTGTAATGAAGACCTGAAAGTTAGCAGACCTCCAGAGAAGTGATTATTGTGATGGGTGTAGACTACAAAGGGACAGGTAGTTCTTCAGACCTCATATGCATGCATTGTTTCTAACCTGTGTGCTTCCATGACTGATTGAACAGTTTGTTCTGGGTTACTCTTATACAGCACTTAGTACAGTGTGGAAGTTCATCAATGTGCTTATTCTTTATTTACTAGTAAAGTTCCTTTTCACTTTCACTGTGAACTTCAATTAACTATGAAATTTCATACTCTTTGACTTAGTAAAGCTGTTCACAGATTACATAACTAACTAACGGTCTATGTAATCTGTTGGAGATGGTGTACTTACTTAATGCAGAGTAAAATATACACAAGGACACAAAGAAATTAATAAATAATGTAGGTAACAAGAATTCATACATATTTCGGGTCTATATGACGCTATCGAATGGACTAAATAGTGAATGCTATTTAGTCGATCCAGTACTGTCGAAATGGCAAAATAGCGAAGTCACGGAACATCAAATGTTTCCCAGGGAAAAAATTCAGTAGGCTGTCTTCGAGACTTTGCCATTTCATCCACTATGGTGCGATCTCAGAGTTGGTATATTTAAGTGGGGGGTGTGGGGGCACACCAGGGGTGTGGGGGGGGGTGAAGACCCTCACTTAAATTTGTGTTTAAGTTTTTTTATTATTTTTTTTTGTTCGATATTTTGTTGTTTCAATATTATTGGTACGATGAACTAGCTATAGACGCCATATTTCTGCATTTCATTTAACTGTTTCTGCCTAACCAGTGTTAATAAAAAAGCTTAACCAATTGAAAATTGTTCACAGCCTTATTAGATAATATTCTAAAAAACAAAAACATAGAAAGTTTAGTAACCTTAACACTTAAAATTTCAAGCCTAAAAGTAAGAAGTGTCTGAAGGATTCATAAAAACTACTGCACTATGCAAGGCTACCTAGTGTAGTCATGTGTAGTCTGCAAGGAGTCAGTGAATATTAAAAGTATGGTGCCTTACAGTACCATTACACACAAGTGTGCACTCTACTCAGTGTTTTGGAGAGGCATGCAAATGCAGTACTCTGTGGGCATAGCTTAAAGGGAAGCAATATTACCTTGGAAGTTGGAAGTACAGTGATTCACAAAAAACATACCACACACTGTACAAGCACAGCAGTTTAGCAATATGTTGCTTTTAGCTGAGTTATTCATTTCAGTTGGCAGTCAATAGAGTACCATAATATACTGTTACTTGTAAAAAGCAGGCAAGTTGCTGCACAGCTCAGCACAATGTGGTTACTGCTTGGGTGGACAGTTCCTAGGTGCTCAATGGAGCATTTATAGAGATGAAATGGCATGTTAATTATGCATATCCTTCAAGATCATTTTTGCAGAACAGTACAACTCTGCTAAAGTTTGAACGGAGTTTGCTCTGTTCTTGTGAAGTTTAATGAATCTGAGCTTCAATTGCAAAACATACCAAGTTGAAAGTATATTACAATATTTTTAGCAGCATTGCATTAATATTTCTGCATGTCTATGCTATGTTCAGTTTCTTTTTAAACAAATGTTTGCATGCACCTTTGTGACCATGCTAGATAGTTTTAAAGAAAGCAGAAAAAAAATGAGAAACCACTTGTGTTTAATTTTTTTTCACTTCATATCCTCTTTTATACTCAAACCTGGAGCATTTTATGTGTATGGAGTTTCCAGTTATGAAGTCAGCCATCTGCAAGATTAACATATGCTAGCTAGAACAGCAAGCCCAAGTGTTAAGTGTACCACAGCTAGATGAGATACAACTATGTATTGTGCAGAATAACTAACTATACTATATAACAAACCTAGACAAAGTGATGCCACAGTCACAGTTCACTTGAGGAGTTATTTCTTTTTACATCAGATATGTTATTTGAAATGTCTTAAATGCAAGAATAAAGGTTATATATTTAACTTACACACTTCTCACAAGCCTACCATGTAATACTTTGCATAGCAATAACATTCTGTGTCATTCACAGACAAAATACTCAGCACAACTGATCTTACAGCAGAGTATTTTTTCAGACCTCATATGCAAAGTATCTATAACTTGTTTGGTCCAAGTCAATAGAAAATAGTATTTAGTTATAGAAATCAGACTTTTTAAAAATGTTTTGGCCTCTGAACAGCAGCTGCCTCATCTGGGTCTATATTATGTTGTCAAAAGATGAATTAACTGAACACGTCTTTATCGACACATAAATATTGACCTCTGAAATTGCTGGACACCCACTTCAGTGATTTTTTTTCCCATGGGAAAAATATCTCTTGGCCGAAGACACAAACCAAAATTTGAAACCCTACATAGTGGGGTGGCTTTGCCCCCCTTACTAAATATACCAACTCTGAGATCGCACTACAGTGGGAAAACAGCAAATCCCCAATGACAACCAAGCAATTTTTCCCCTGGGAAAAAATTCACTGAAGTGGCCTTTTGGCAATTTCAGAGGTCGATATTTATGTGTCGATAAAGACGTGTTTCGTTAATTTGTCTTTCGACAACATAACATAGACCCCGCCTTCTCAGTATTCAATGTCTGACTCCTACAGCCCTATCTGAATCACACTTCTAACCTCAACAGTATTTCATTTTATCATTTACATTTATTCCAAAAATCCACTAAATGCCATTTTGGCAAACGTATTTATCTTTTTTCAGTCTTTTTACAAAAAGAAGCAGATAGAACATTAAGCATTTCCAAATTTACCATGAACAAATTACTTTCAGTAGTCAGGAAGAACATTTTAGAAAACAGAAGCAATCATTTCTAAGTTCAGGATGATCTCATTATTTATCATAGGGCCGTATTACAATATTCACAAGCAGGGACAATGAACAGACTTCAGAGAGAAGCAGGAAGCATTTCTGATACCTGGCATTTCGATTAGTGCTCCTTTTGCAATCACACAGAGTACCACAGCATTAGAAGTGTCTTGTAATAGAGTTTTTTATGTAATCAATGGACTCAGTCCTGGAATTAGTCTTAACAAACTTGTGAGAACATCAAGGCATAAATTACATGTCTTAAAGAAACAAATAAAATGAAAAAAAAAATCTGCAGCTTAAATTGCAAGACACACTTTTAACTCATGTTGTCTTGTTAGACAATTCCAGCTAAAGTATGTGATTCTGAGGGGAGCATAGATACAGGAAATTATAGTAGATTACTGTGCACAGTCAATGGTTGTGTCTCATCTAGCCTGACGGAAATATCATTGCTTTTACTTTTCTACTTGGGTGAGCTAACACAGTGGACAGCAATCTATATTTAAACTACAAGACACGATTTTCTTCTTCTTCCCTTTTCATGGAAACTTTACTTGCAAGTCTACCTAAGGCACACAATTCAGAAGGGAATATGGGTGTGACAAAATTAACTACTTTTTCTACTGATCATTTTATCTACAGTTAACATTGTTTTCTTTTTAAGATTAATATTATCTTTACTGTTAACTACCTGTCATCTACAACATAATAGAGCATGCGTGTAGTTAGTTAAAAGAAGTGGTACCTTATGAATTATAGGGCAGGGGTGAGTTAATTCTAGTGTGAACCTTTCTTTGTAGAAAAAAATCCACTGATTATTTCAGCAGCAGAGAACATTTCATCTAATGATCAATATGACAGCATAACACTTAATCATGATATGTTTATAGCTACAGCTAAACATGATTCAACTTATTATATTCCCTATGTTGTTGTTGTGTCTTTTGGCTTTTCCCAGTTAGGGGTCGTCACAGCGGAACTCCGGTCCGCAAATGATTGGCAGTAGATTTTTATGTGCCGAGTTTCAGCCTTGACGCACAACCTTCAACGAGGGTACGCCCATTCATGCATGTCTCCACTCAGAAGACGCTCTAGCTGAGAATCAAACTGGACAGTGTCTTACTGTGAGGTGACAATGCTACCGCAGCACCACCAACAATATTTTCACAAAATCTCAACACAGAACAGAAAAAAAAAGCATATAGAGCTACTGGCACAACAGACAAACTGAGTAGAGTCCATGACTATTAAGTTTGTTCAGAAACTTAAGTACTACTAACATATCCCTAACTGAGGTGAACAACAGTTCCAAGGATTCTAATGGGAAATACCTTTTTGATTTTTAGCAGCCAATCTCTTTCAAGATAACCCTTCTACATTAAAATATGACAAGTTACTTTCAGTTACTTACATTAGAGAAAAGGTGTGAAGTGATTTTCTTTGGTTTCTGACTTTTTATGACATGCACACAGTGCGATGGGCCAGGTGAAGATCAATCATACTTACTGTAGCTCTCAGTGGGTTTTCTGGTTAAGTCCTACTTCTTCATAACATGCAGGGCTGAGGGGGCATGCAGTAACACAGTGAAGGGCATGCCCCCACCAATGTGGTGATGTGCAAATCATGCAACCTGCACCCAACATACAGAAACACAAAAAAACATGGATCTGGTATCACTACCAACACTTCTGTGCTTTTGCAAAGTGCTCCCCGCACACCCCATACCTTCCCATTAAGAACAGATGAGTACGTTAACCAAAGTCATTGATCTCCTCCTCCATCCAAGCCACAATAGAAGTCTGCACCTCTTAAACTTTGGTTGCCTAGGTCATAGTCAGGGCTCCTGCCTTCAATGCCATTGGAGCTAGCATGAGCTTTGATTCTACGTTTTTATGTTTGCAATGGCTGACTTTGCTATTGCACACATGCATTGCTGCATTTCATTATTTGTAATATATTTTGCTATATAATCCTATGTACTTGTGCTGAGACTGCTGCTTAACATCAGTGTTAATGGTAATATGTTTTAATCTTTCAGTATTACATATCATAGCACTGGCATTTAAACTTATAGCAGATGGTCAGAAAAAGGAAGATTTTCTTAATTTTTGGAATAGGGACTCTTATACAATTCTCTGCCTTGCTGGCAATAATGAATCCTTCAATAAACTTGGTTCAGTTACTTAATAATTAATGCACTTGTAAAGAGGACTAACAGTATGAAGAAAGTCAGTAAATATAAAACAAAGAAGGTTAAACAGCAAGGATAAAAATCAATGTCAAAATCAAAGCAACTGAAAGATATGTACAGTGTCAATATGAGGGCAAATGTTTGAACATTCAGAAATAGTATTCTGAACATTCATCATTTTACATTTTCAGACTTTTGGTTTCAAAACATATGTTACAATTTTTGAGTGATAGAAACCGTTATGTGCTTCTCCTTAGCGTAGTAATCTTCAGTGCTATGTTCTTTAAACTGCAGCCAACTTTGAAGTATATGTTTACTTTTGTAGGCTAGGTTACATATTAACCGCTGGTTATACTCATGGCTTTGGTTTTCTTTGTATATTCTGTAGCTGAAATGTTACTACAACATAAATAAATAAACAAGTGTTGTTGAGTGTTAGTTCATTGGGGCCCCAACAGGTGAATCATTTTTACAGACTCAAAGTTGGGGAGAAAAAAAATCACAGTAAATCAGAATTATAGTGGTTATGATGAGAAAACAACATTCATAGTCACCTATCATACCTACATGGCTAAAGTAAGAAGAAAATAGAACAGGCCATCTTATCGCAAATTTTAGCTCAAACAAAGGAATCAGAAGTATCAATTTCTAAACAAGTTACAAATGCTTGATTAATCTGAAGTCTCAGCTGAACTAGTGTGCAATACATGGCTCTTTTCTCCTGATTTCAAGGAGTCTCAACCAGCACCTTCGTTCCTCATGAAGTAATTGCTAGTTCATCCTGTTGTTTAATGTTTTTCCTTAAGGGAGGACACACTTTATCTCCCAAGGCTGGAAAACTATTGTACCTCACTACACCGATCTCTCTGTCTCTCTCCTTCTGTCTATTTGTCTGTTTCTCTCTCTCTCTCGCTATATACATATATATATATATATATATATATATATATATATATATATGTGTGTGTGTGTGTGTGTGTGTGTGTGTGTGTGTGTGCGCACACGCGCACTTGTGTGTATACACACACACACACACAAACACACACATGAATATATTATCAATAGGTGACATGCCACTACATTGATATAAATTCCATCAGTGCCACCACATTGGCTACACATAGAGTCAACACTGTATTGTTACTATTATGCAAAATGCCCAGAATTTCCAGACACAAGATATACAACAAGATTAAGAGAGAAATTAGAGGAAAGAAAATACTTCCACAAGAAAAACTGTCAGAAGCCTCAAATAAAAATTTGTGTTCATTAATACAACTAATTTGTGAAAAACATTATATAGCCCAAGAAACTTTGACCTGTTTAGAAAAAAAACATCTGAGTAAGTGTGAAAATATAAGCAACAGAACCAAGAGATATTTGAAAAGTATAAAAAGTGAAATATTGACATGGGAAAGAAAGACCGATTTGATATGGTGCAATATTATGCAAAGTTGAAAGCCAAATTAATCAATACAAAAAAGGCAGCTCCAAAGATATTCAAAGAGAAGTTACAGGAAAAGGCACCCAGATATGGAAAATTTCTCAATAAAAAATAATATCACAAAGAGGAAATGTAGAAAAGAAGATTAATAAAGCAGAAGTTAAAAAAATAGAAGTCGAAGTTATGGAATACCTGTGAAGTGAAGGATTTGGTGAAGAAGGTCTAACACAGGCTACATCCCAACATGATGGAACAACGAGCCCCAAAGTAAAGGAAAACAGGAAGATCAGGAGGCATCTGCAGAAGAAATATCGACATGGGAAAGAAAAAGAGATTTAATATGGTGCAATATTTATGCAAAGGAGAAAGCAAAATGAATCAGTACAAAAAGAGCAGCACCAAAGATATGTGAAGAGAAATACAGACAAAGGAATCCAGACATGGAAAACTTTACAATACAAAAAATGATAAAGGAAAGAGGAAAAGTAGAAAAGAAGATTAGTAATGGAGAAGTTAAAGAAACAGAAACTGAGGTTATGGAGTACCTGCAAAGTGAAGGATTCAATGTAGAAAATCTGGCTCAGAAAGCAACACAGCAGGATAGAGCAACAGACATCCAAATTAAGGAGAAACCAGTGGAATGGGAAGCAACTGGGCAGTTGCCATATGAAGATATTTTGGAGCCTTCTACAATAAACCAGTAGAAGCATTCTTTTGAAGCTGGACAGCAAGGGAAGGAACAAGAAACTGCGGCAACTCTGACGCAATGTTGAGGAAGGATAGGCCAGTGAGTTCCCATATGACAGAGCAACGGATGATACAGGATCAAATTGAAGAGAATGTGCCACAGGAAGATGCTATAGAACTCTCTATAGAATGCCCGCAGGAAATGGAGAACAAAGATTGTGCCCTTAATTTAGAAGCAAATAAGCTAAGAAAAGAGCTACTTGATTTAATAGAGATAGACAGACATATTAAGATCAATGAATGCAGAAGGTCAATAAAACCCCAAAAGTCAGAAGTCTGATAAAACAAATGAACACAGTAATTAGGACTGTACCTAGAGATCCATGCAATATAACAGAAGTAAACAGGATATATTACTGTGCAGCTCAATTAATAACTGATAAAGTCCTACCACAAGAACACAGGGTAGTGAGAGAAAGGAAGGGGAAAAATCAAATACCAATCAAAGAAGTATTGAATAGCGAAAGCTATAAAGCAAATAAGATAAGAAGTGTCACTGTTAGAAGAGTACAGAAGAGGTAACAGATAAAAAAATACTTAGAAAAATAAACATGATAAAAGCAATGCACAGTATTATAATGGATCAGTCTCTGCCTTACACAGTTGCAAATAATGAACTAAAAATCTCAGCACAGGCAGAAAAATATAGAGGATATCGAGATAAATATAAAGGAAAAGTACAAAATAAGCAATTTATTGATGACCCCAGAAAGTTCTATAGGGAATTGGGAAACAAGGCAAAAGGAATTGAAAGACCACCCAAAAAAGCAGAAATAGATACATTTTGGAGAAATATCTATGAAGATCCTATCAAACATAACAAAGATACTAAATGTATAGAAGTAAAAGAAACAATAAGAAGTTCAAAGGTATAGGATATGAAATGGGATGAGGTAATGGCCAGAGAGACAGAGCTAAAGTTAAGAGAGGCCTCCAAATGGAAAACCCCAGGCCTAAATGCAGTACCTAACTTCTGGCTAAAAGTATTAACATCTTTGCACGAAGATTTAGCCATGAGTATACACTATTTATATGCACACTCTGAACAGACACCAACCTGGTTAACAACAGGAAAAACAATGCTCCTACTTAAGAGTGAACCTGCAAGTTATCCTGAAAATTATAGACCAATAACTTGCCTTTCCGATGAAGTATAAACTATATACTGGAATTGATGCCAACAGAGTTTATAGTTATTTAGAAGAAATTTCAATCACTGCAATAGAACAAAAGGGTAATAAAAGAAAGTCATATGGAACAAAGGATCATCTGTTGCTGAAAAAAAGTCATAATGGAGAACTGTAAAAAGGGGGAAGAATCCAAGTATGGCATGGGTTGACTACAAAAAAGCATTTGATAGTATCCTACATTCATAGATAAAAGAGTGCATAAACATAAATAAGATACACCCTACACTGACTGATCAACTACATTACAGTGACCATGAAGCAGTGGCAAACCACTTTGCAATTAAGCCATGATAAAGGACAAATTATTATTCCAGGGATAAAAATTCAAAGGGGGATTTTCCAGGGTGGCTCCCTGTCACTGCTGCTATTCTGTCTTGCCCTTAACTCTTTAATCTGTCTACTTAACAGCTTAGGCCATGGCTATAATTTGGCTCCTAGAAAACAACAAAGTGTGAAGACCTCACATCTTCTTTTTGTCGATGATTTAAAACTGTATAGCTTATCAGATGAGGGACTGAAAGCACAACTGCAAGTAATCAAATCTTTTTCATATTATATGTGAAAGTCATTTGGTCTCAATAAATGTGCAAAAGCAACCTTTAAAGCAGGAAAACTGCAGCACCAAGAAAACATCAGTTTGGAACAAGAATATGATATAGAAGAACTTGAGCAAGAGGGTGTGTATAAATATTTGGGAACTGATGAAGGATCAACAGTAAAATGTGAACAAATGCAAATAAAACTTAGAATATTTTAGAAGACCTAAATTAATACTGAAAACAGCATTGACATCTAGGAACAAAATTCAAGCTATGAACCAATTTGCTCTTCCTATCCTAACTTACAGTTTTGGAATAATTGACTGTTCCCAAAATGTGCTGGATAGATTAGACAGGAAAACAAGAAGGATGCTTCATGCTCACCAAATGATTTATAAAAATCAGTGCATACAGAGATTATATATTCCCCGTTCTGAAGGAGGTTTGGGCCTCCTTGAAATTGATTACATATATAGATCAGCAATCGTGGGACTCAAACATATCTGCTGACCTCACAAGACCCAAACATAGTAAAAGTTTTGAAACATAAGGAGAATAAATCTAAGACGACTTCCCTGCTTACTCTAGCGGAAGTATATTGGTGTCAAGCAGCAATGGAAATCAAACCAGAAGTAGGTAAAAATCAGGTAGATATATATATATATATATATATATATATATATATATATATGTGTGTGTGTGTGTGTGTGTGCATATATATATATATATATATATATATATATATATATATATATATATATATATATATATATATCTACAGAAATATGTATACATTTGTATTAACTACATGGTGGCACAACCAAGGCCATAAGGGATCTACTATAAGAAGCAGCAAAGTCAATGTTCTTTGATTTGCATCTTCTGTACTTGATAGCATTTGATAGCTTTTGCAGTCAAAATAGCTGTCCACAAGCTGTGCATTAAACCGACTGCAGAGTCACTCACACACACACACACACACACACACACACACACACACACACACACACACACACACACACACACACACACACACACTCTCTCTCTCTCTCTTTCTCTCTCCATTATGCCTCCCAATTATCCATACAATATCCTCTTTGCATAGAAAATATTATGACAAGTATAACAACATAACCCACCCTGTGTTCTGTTGACATGTTCCTAGCCATCTACAACTTCAGTCCAGTCAGAGTTATGTTTACAAATATGTTGTTTCTTTTGTCAAGTTCACCAGACTAATGGGACACAACTCTTTTAATCTCTCCAATATCCATAATATCCATACTACACTTCTCTTGGCATTGGAGGGAATATGTATTCCTGAATTATTTGTCCCTTTCTTAACCCAACCTTAGTTTATCACTGGTCTTGCCTTTTAACCTGTTCCTTACACAAAGTCCTTGTTATTTACCAGTTTATCCACTCATAAACATCAGCGTTTGCTTAATCCGATTTTCATGTTCCTCTACATACAGCTTTTGCATTCATCTTTTTATCACATTCAATCCTCTCCTTAATTCTGCTTCCTTCTTCCAGATGTCTTTCTTTTAACTTCCTCTGACACCAATGCTGTCTTTATCTGCCATTTAAGCATTTGTCTTTAGTTTCTGCTCCATCACAAGTATTAGCT
>NC_056746.1:694821796-694836796 GCF_019279795.1 Protopterus annectens
TTGTTTTTTTTCTCTCCTCCTGCTTGTTTGCACATTACAGCACTGTACCTAGCAATGCTTACATGTGCTTATAGTAGACATCCACTAGACATCTAAAAATAGAATCCAGATGTATTCAATTGCTGTAGTCCTGTTGTGCTTAGCAATGCTTAAACCCGCACAGCAAAGTTGTGCAATTCTAACAGTCATCTTAGTAGCATATGTGCAGATATAGTAGCTCCCTTCACTATCCAAGTGGCTAGTTAGGTTGAGTCATGACCTACAGTGTAGCAGGTCCTGGATTTGAGTCCTGTGGTTTTATATGTTTTGCATTTCTTGCTGTTAAAATGCGTCAGGTGACTGAAACATCAGTTTAATTTAAAATTAAAATATTGTCACATTTAGAAAAGCTGCTCGATGCTAAGCAGCCATCAAACATGGTCAACAGTCTACCTGGTTTGCACATTGCTAACCTCCACTTAAACATGATTTTTGTGGGTTCCTGCAATGCTAAGCTGTGGTGAAATGGTTTGTGCAAGTTTGCACGATGTTAAGGAACGTGTCGCTTTTTTTGAAAGTTACAGTATGACATGTAAGGGCAGGAATGCAGCCTAAAGGCCAATAGGTTGGAATTTCATTCATTGGAGTCTTCATTTGGCTGTTGATATGTCTGGTAGTGTTGGAGAAGGAGTGCACTTTTGGGTGCAGAGGTGGGGTGTGCAGGAGTCCAAAGTGTTTGTTGGACCCCTGGTAAAGATTTATGAACCCCAACTTCTGCAGGGTGATTACTATGGCTAAGAATGTAAGTCTGAGGCCTAGGATTGGTTGGCTAGGGAACTTACCAGTGCTACTGGTATCCCCTGCACTAGTGAGCAGTGTCATCACCAGTACAATGACCTAAGGCATAGGAAGAGGGTAACCATGGATGCCTCCAGGTGCATCTGCAGTTAACTCCTACTGTCGCCTCTGGGCTTCAAATATTGTTTGTTCATATTTGCATCAATAATTCCAAAACCATGCTATGTAAAGGTTTTAGAAGATTTAATCTTAAACTTACAGAATGGCAAACTCAACTGCATTAATATTTGACCTCTGTCTAGTGCAGGGACAGAGATGTTAATTGCTGTTTTTATGATATTAATTAATGTAGATATAATTTTCACATATTTCTAAATGTCACAACAACTAAGTAATGCAGACAGAACTCTTTAGCCTCATAGGAAAGCTCTCAGTTAGAAGAATAAAATGATGCTGACAGTATTGTGTAACTCGAGTGGTTGCTGAGATGTTGTAAGTTGTTTACAAAATATTGCAAATGTAATAGTTGCTGTGTTTACTGTGACTTATAAAATTCAGTTTAAGACCTTGAACCTAAAGAATACTAGCACTATTAAAATAGTTTTCCATTTACATTTCTTTCATAACCCCTATGGTTCCAGAGATATGAACATTTGTTTGAAATGTGAAGACATAATTTGATTCTGTTCAAAGGCTTAGGCTCTGCACCTTGGAAGTTACGGTGCAAATTCTTGAGCTCCCTTGGAGTGAATGAGTTAAATGAAGTGCACATTTTCCTCAGCTTGTGGGTTCTAATACCATGGCAGCCAACTAATAAATGAGCAGCTCTCTAGTCTACTTAGTGTACATGAACATACCTCTCAACTATCATGATTTTTCAGAATGTAAAGACTAGTGCCTCATATGTCTGGTCCTTGATTAGCAGATACATGACATTACTTGGCATGCAATTTATTGACAAATCCATTATCAGAACACCTTGGTACTAATGTATGAGCACATTGTTTACAAATGCCCCCTGTAGTTGTGCCTCTGTACCATCATGTGTTAGAGCTTGGCCCATACTGTTGCATGCTAACAGGTAGAGCTATGCACGTGCAACATCATCTGTACAATATATATATATATATCATCTATACAGTAATTGCACTCACTGTACTCACAACTGAAAATGTACATATGTAGAAGTATGTAGTAGTCTGTGTAGTAATATTACCTGGGACGTTACTAATGGTATTTTTCTCTCTCTCACCCCAGCCCTTCTCTTCGTTAATTTATGAATGTCATTTATTATTATGATTTGATACTAATATATAGTTTTGTAATTATCTCTTATGTTGGCCTTATGTATAATTTCATACTGCTTTGTTGTTAAAATACTTTTGTTTACGTTATTTATTGTTGTGGTGTGTGTTACACACCCTCCTAACCATTAGGAGACTAATGGTTAAGGTGTTTGCCTTGCAAACACAAGGTGCAGGGTTTGAGTCTCACAAGGGATAATTGGCTAGGCTTAAAATGGCTTGCAAGGGCAGTTAGCCTAGTACTAATCTATGAACCTATGAACCTATTGTTGTGTTCATTATTATGTTACTTTCTATTTCTTTGGATTAATCATTTCCCTGTAAACAAATGTTAAATAAATAAATAAATAAAATTATTATTTTCTATTATGTTATTACTAACATTTGTCTGGTTATGTTTATTTTCATCTTATGTTTATATTTGTTTTCTACAGAGCAACAAGGTAGGCCATTTCCTGGTGATCCACCTACCTGGGCTCCCCCGGCCATGGCACAGGGGCCCAGCATGTCTGAGCCGCAGCCTGATGCTGCCCCTGCACTATCTGTGCCATTGGGTAGTTCTGCCCCACAGGCTGGGTGTGACCCCCCCCCTCTGGAAGTGGAAGTGGAGGGGTAATTATGTCACCCATGAAGAACTGCCAGGTATGGTGCATAGGTTGTAGCACCACACTGTTGGAGCATGCTTACACCAGATGAAGAAAATGTTCATCATGGTGGGGCAGCTTCACGCTGACTGCCAGTGTCAACCACCACCTCCTCTGGATCAGTGATAGAGCAGTGCTGACAGTCCCACAGGTGAGGACTTGAGTCACACTGCTACCATGTCTGATGTTCATGGGTCTGGGATTACACAACAGCCTCCCCATCCAGAGTGTTCACCCCCCTCTTGTGTCACACACCAACCCGTCTGCTGTCTTATCTGTCTTGTCTGTCTGCAAAAGCTTCCTCACATTCCCAACTTACCTCCCCCACATATACCTATGTCCCTTCCCCAACATTCGACTTTCACCTTAAAAAAAAAAAATCGTCAGATGTCCCACAAAAAATATCACCCCATACATAGCTCTCCATTTCTCCAATCCGCACATGTTCACAGGATACACATAATTTGATCCAATTGGCTTGACAACACACTTATGTTGTCAACACCCCTCTCTGGTGGTGACAGTCCAAATTCAGCAAAAATATCTGTGAAAGTGCACAGTTGTTGTTCAAGAAATGGATAGCTATGTTTATGTTCTACCCCAATCCTACACATACCTACCTGCCTTTCATTATGTTATTCTCCATGCTTGCCCCAACTTCACCACCTTACCCTTCTTTTCTTTAGAGATTTTTTGCATAGCTGTGCCCTATTTCAAACCTAGGACCATTGCACCTGCAGAACAGTAGCTCAACCTGCCAAACCACACAGCTGCTAATTACCACAGATATTTTAATCAAAACATATTAATGCTCAAGTTCTTGTCATTAAATGTGTTTAAGCGATGCTGGGCATCATGCAGCACCATGCAAACCAGATAAAAGAAAAATAGAAAAACATTGCTGTAATTGGTACTCTACTAGGGAAATACATCACTATAAAGCCATACACATAAGAATGAATGTAATTGAGGTATCTGATAGCAGGTAACCTTGCAATTATATGTACAACATGTGAAAATACACTTAAGTTCATAGGTTCATAGGTAGGTACTAGGCTATCAGCCCAAGGGCCTAAGTAAGCCTAGCTAACAAGGTTCCCTGGCTTATGCCACCCAAGAAAGTTAACTTCCTGTGCCCCTGTCAAGCAGAGCCATAGAAGTGATCCCCATGGTATATTTCCTACTTCCCCATCTACTCATCAAGATTTTTCTTGAAGAGTGCTAATGAGGAACTTTGCTTGACATAGATGGGTAGCTTGTTCCAGAGTATAGGAAGTCTCTGGGACAGGAATCTATCCCTCCAGCATGTCCTGTTTATTGTGGTGACAAGGTTTAGGCCCCTAGAGTGTGTAGCTTGGAGAGATTGGGATTTCTATAGGTGTAGCATGTCCAACAGCTCTGGGTTTAACATAGCTTTATATGTTAGGCAGAGATCTCCTCAGAGTAGGCAATATGCCACAGAGTAATGCTGGAGGTTTTTGAGACGGCCAGTGTAGGGCACCTGTTTGAGGCCAGTAATCCTTTTTGTGAGGTACTTCTGTGGCCTTTCCAGCTGCTGCAGATGTCTTATGAGGTACATTCCAAAAGGGGCGTTATACTCTATAAAGGGTCTAATGAGTGCCGAGTAGAGGGGAACAATGACCTCTTTTTTCCTGGATAAGAACCATTTTTTTGATGAGATGTGCCACATAGAAGGATTTCTTGACTACCGTGGCAATGTGATTATCAAAGGAGAAACTACTGTCCACCTGGGTCCCAAGGTCTCTTATCACACATTTGGCGTTAAGTAGACTGCCGTTTATGTGGTAGTTCACGGGTACCGAGGTTTTACCAAAGGGGATGACATTGCACTTTTTGACATTGAGCTTGAGGCCTTCTGTGTTAGCCTGTACTTCAGAGAAGTAGATACCAAGCAGGAGAGGTCCCAGGACTGAACCCTGTGGTACTCCACTTGTCACTGGTTTGAAGTCAGATTTGGAGTCTGCAACTTTTACAGTGTGGGTTCTGTCAGTGAGCCAGTTGGCAACCCAGAATGGGGGATGGTGTCGAAAGCCTTGGTGAGGTCAAGATAGGCTGTGTGAACCACCTTACCCTTGTCTACGGCTTTGGCAACTGCCTCAAAGAAGTCAATCACGTTCAGACGACATGATCTGCCTTTCACAAACCTGAACTGGGTGGGGTCCAGAGTTTGGAGGTTGCCAATGTCTTTGTTTATGAGTTCCATGATGTTAAGTTCCATGGCCTTGCAGACCAGGCTTGTCGGTCTAATAGGGCGATAGTTTCCAGGATCAGTGGTGGCTCCCCCTTTGTGGAGTGGGATAACTGTCACTGTGCGCCATTCAGTGGGCACAAAGGCTGACGTGAGACTATGATTGAACATGGTCCTTAAGTGGGGAGCCAATTCATTCTAAAGTTCATGTAAAACGCAGCCTGGGATGTTGTCCGGTCCCATGGATGCTGTATTTTTGGTTTTAGAGAGTGCATCTTTTACCTGTATAGATGTGACTACAGAGACTCTGCATTCTTCCTGTATAGATATGGGCCCTTTAGGGGGTGAGAGGGGGGGTAAAGTTAGCACTGAACCTATCTGCCAGGATGTTGGCAATATCAGTTGGTTTTGTAATTTACATGCTGTTGTGCTGTAACTCAGAGCAGATCTGGATGTTGCCATTAAGATTCTTGACATAGCTATAGAATGCTTTGTGGTTGCCCTCAGAATCAGTGGCGATTTTGTTTTCATAGCTAGCTTTGGAGGATCTTATAAGGGATCTCAGCTTCTTACTGAGCCTGACCAGGGAGCTACTCCACTCATGGGATTTTACTCTCTTTTGCAACAGTTTCTTCCTTCTGTTGTAGAGTTTGTTTATGGCAGGGGACCACCAGATTGGCTTCCTTTTTTTCAAGGATAGCGTCTTGGTTCTGTTTGGGATAGCACGATCCATGCACTCGTGTAAGTGCTTACAGAGTGCATTTGTGTGGGATTCAGCAGTCGTGACTGTACTGTCCATCTGCATGGGTGTCATGAAGTTGGCTTTGGAGAAATATTTTATTTATTTATTTTAATTTTGTTTACCAGGATGGTCCGACTGGACGAGGTCCGTTTACAGCGGAGGCCCGGGGAGAAAAGCTCCAGTTACATTAGAACAACACATTACAGAAATAAACATATAATACAATGCGTAGGAAGTAGCATCTATTAAACTAGTAGTTTCTAGAAAGAAGTCATAAAGAAATTAAAAACAGTAGACAATTGCAAAAAATATTTACATATGTACATTTAGTTTGCAAGGAGCAACAGTCTGATTTTAACAGGTACATGTTTTCCATGGATAATATTTTGAGGAAACATATTTATTGGGGCATGAAAAGAGAGATAGGAGATGGTTGTAGAGGTAACAGATTGTGGACTATGTAATACATGGACAGAGCCAAGAACTTGTAAGATGGGCCTTAAGGGAGTTTTTGAATAGAGTGGTGTTAGCTGCAGAAGTCACAGATGGGGGGAGATTATTCCAAGTTTTAGCTATAGTGTGTGAAAAGAGAGATTTGCCGGCTGTATTATTTGCTGAGGTAATAGTGAGGAGTGATTTGTTGGCTGAGTGGAGTGGACAATTTGGAGTGTGGCTGGTCAGTAGATGCCTTAAAGTGGGAATTTTGTCAGGTTGTTTTAGGATGTTGTATGATATAACAAGTTGGTGATATAGTAGCAACTGTGGCAGTTCGAGCCATTGAAGTTGTCTGAGAGGTATGCAGTGATGGGTTCTAAATGGGGAGTTTTTGGCAAACTTGGCAATTCTGTTATAACAGGACTCAAGTTTGTCTAGGTCAGATTTCCTAATGTAAGTGAGAATTGGGGCTGCATACAGTAGTGTAGATAGGAGATGGGTTTGAGCTAGGGTGACTCTAGCTTGATTAGTTAGAAAGTTCTTTTGCCTGTATAAGGAACCCATTTTTTGTGCACCTTATTTATAGTTTGAGAGTTACGGATGTTAAAGTGGAGGTTGTTGTCTATTTCAGTGCCAGGGAGCTTGGTGTGGAGAGAGGGAGAAATGAGAGTACCATTACTGGAGGAGATGGAGAAGGAGACTGGAGTTGTTTTTGATTTGTTTGGGGTAAAAAGTAGTAGTTTGGTTTTGTTAGGATTTAGGATAAGTTGAATGTTAGTGATCCATCTTTCTACTGAGGTGAAGGACTCTTGGGTGAGATGCTGTAGGGAGGTCAGGGATGGGGCTGAGCATATAAGGGTGGAATCATCTGCATACTGGATTAGTGAGGCATGCAGGGTACATGTGTGTGGGTTATTGGTAAAAATCGAGAAGAGAAGAGGTCCTAGTATGGAGCCTTGGGGTACACCAATGGTGGTTGGGAGCAGAGGTGATAAAGCTCCTTGCCACTGGACAGCTTGTTGTCATTCTGATAGGTAATTTTTAAACCAAGCAATAGTGTTTGGGGTAAAGGCTAGGGAGGTGAGGGTATTTATGAGTATGGAGTGAGAGACCATGGTCAAATGCTTTGGAGAGGTCGAGGAATATGGCTGATACAAATCTGTTGTTATTCCTATGTTGGTTAACTAGGTCTGTGAAGGACAGAAGGGCGGTGGTTGTACTGTGGTGTGGGCGGAAGCCATGTTGTGTGGGTGAGAGGAGATTAAGTTTAGGAAGTGCATGACTTGAGAGTGTATGCATTTTTCAAGTATCTTTGATAAAGGTGACAGAATAGCAATGGGTCGGTAGTTTGAGAAATCGTAGGAGGTTCCTCCCTTATGAAGGGGAATGTTATAGGAGACTTTCCACAGATGAGGGATATATGACTCCTGTATAGTGCGGTTGATAAGGATTGAGACTGGGTAGGCTATGGAGTTGGCTGCCATTTTTAGGAAATGTGCTGCTAGCCCATCCGCTGCGAGGGTAGTGGGTTTTGGTTTTAAGAGATGTTTCCTTATTGTAGAGGTTGGGATAGGTGAGAAGGTAAGACGAGCAGAGTTGTTAGGCGCTGTAGGCATGGGTGTGTAGCTATTTTTGGCTTGTTGAGTGGACAGCGAGTTAATGGATTCGGTAAAATGTTGGTTGAATTTTGTGGCTATTTCGGTAGTTGTATTTGTGGAGGTTGAGGTGGGATAGGGTGTGGTATTTTTTCCTGGTTTTAGTAGGGAGTTAATTGCATGCCAGAACTTTTGTGGGTTGTTGGAGTATTTGTTTTGGATATTTAGGTAGTAGTTTTGTTTATCAAGCTTAGTTTGCTGTTTAGCCTGGTTTTTAAGATGTTGATAGTTTTGTTTAGAAAGACTAGTGTTGTCTTTCTTCCAGGTTTTCCATGCCTTGTCTCTAGATTTTAATAGGGCTCTAGTGGGGTTAGTAAGCCAAGGAGCTGAGTGGACTTTAGCTCTAATAGTTCTTATGGGTGCTATTTGGTCAAGGACCTTAATGAAAGTATTATTAAAATAGTCCACTGCTAGGTCCAAGTTCAGGGTATGTAGAAGTTCCCAGTTGCAGTTTTTTAATGCAGTGTTGAGATCTAGAGGGTTAACCTTGCAATCATTTCTGACTTGTCTAAAGACAGTAGGTTTGGGTATGTTAGTACGTCTGCGTAGGAGGAATGTCGGGAGATGGTCACTAAGGCTGTCTGGTAGACAACCTGTATGATAGTTTTGTGCTGGGTAGTTCACTAATGTCCAATCTAATATGGATTTTTTTTCAGACTTCTTATCTACTCTAGAAGGTTCTAGAATAAGTTGAGAGAATGCATACAGGTTGATGTGTCTAGTGGGGTTTTTAGAGTTGCAGGCTAGTCAATCAGTGTTTAGGTCTTCTAGCAGAATAGTCTCTTGTGGGAGGTTGTCTTTTGCCCATTGCAGAATTTCTTCAATTTTAATAGCGTTATTGCCTGTTATTTTACTGTGGTTTTCTTAATGGTGGGTGGGGGTGGGATGCAGATATCTAGGGTGATTAGTTTATGATCAGATCTGACCAATGAGGAGTTGACTTCAGGTGTGGAACACCGGTCACTCATGTTGGTAATGACTAGGTCTAGGATATTGTTGCCTCTAGTGGGGGTATTGATAAGTTGATCCAGGACATTGGAATTTATGAATTCCAGAAAGTGTTGAGCAAAGGAGTTGGTACATGAGTAGTTTTCCCAGTTAATGGTGGGGTAGTTGAAATTGCACATTATTACGGTGTTTGGTTGAACCCTAATATTTTCCAGTATATCAATCAATACCAGTAACCTGAGTGCATGGGTTATGTGACAGATCCTGGCACCCAACAGGCAGCTGACAGTAACCTTCTCCTTGTTTAGCCTGGTGAGTGGGACATCAGTGTGCCTGACTACAGAGTTACCTATGACTAGTGTGCTGGGTACATTGTTTTGCCTTATGGGCTGTGGTTTATTGGCACACTGAGTCTGTGGGCTATGTGTCATTTGGGTTGTGTTGGGGGGTGGAGGTTGCTTGTGTTTCTGCTTTGGAGGTCTCTGTTGCTTGAGCAGATTATTATTGAGAGCCTCCACAAATGTTTTTGTGTTTCTATGTGTGAATTTTGCAGTATGTAACAGCAGATAACTGTGGAATGATATCAACAACATGTAAAAATACACCTGCTGTATCAGTGACTCTGTAGCTCAGTGTGTAAAATGCATTGAGAAGATTAAGTTTAGGTACACATTGTCCTGGGTTCAACTACAGCTGTGTCTAGCATTGAAAATACATGTATGTGGACATCAGCCTTATAAATCACGATGTGTATGTCTGTCTCATCACCTGTTTATCCATCCAAAGCAGTACAGATGGAATGTCTGCATCTAAGTAATAGAAATCAAAGGCCTACAAATAGGACTATTTTTAAATACTCCTAGTACTACATTAGAAAGTGCAGAAAATGTCAGGTCATGCATTAGCCTGAATTCCCACAGGATTTTGAAGTGTGTACTGAAATTGAGGCCCAGTAATATCAGACTGCAGCCCACAATGATTTGCTAATGATTTAACAGACAACCACAGCTGCACAGTTAACATACATATATGGAGGTTGTGCTAGATGCAAGGGTTGCCAGCACACACTTAACATGGGACTACCATGACATAACACCTGACTTGTCCAACTGCATGACATAGTGGTTAATCTACCCCCTTACATTTCTCTAGGACACACTGACCATTTTGCCTTTGATTATGGTAGTGATACTGTTGGCTAACATACTTAGCTTAAACACATGCCTTAATTTCCATTGGGATGGGTATCTTTAATCTGGCTCTGCCTCTACAACAAGACTGCCACAGGTCCCACATTTACTCTTAAAGCTTGTTGTCATCCAAAGTGTTCAACCTGTCTGCCTATGCCTATTGCCTGTGGCATCAGCTTCAGCTTCAGCCTGTAGCACATACATCTGTATGTAAAAAGTAGCAGCTACAGATGTACTCTCTGTTATGATGTAGTATCTTTACCCCAGTAATTTCCATTTAAACATATGAGCAAAGAGTTGTAATCTACACTGAGGTCTTATATCTTGTTCAGTGTTTGCATGTGACTGGCTGGTTATACTGCAAATCAGCTGTGCTGGCTGCAATTAGTATTTCAGAAGCACAGATTGGTTAAGAGACAATTACCTGGGTAATGAGAACCATGTTAAAAAGGCAAACAGCATTGTGTATAAGAGTTACTTTGCAGAGTGAACTCATTGGCACAACATTTATATGTCTGTACCTATCAACAGAGGAGTATTACACCCCATCAGGTATGTAACCATTTTGTTTCCAACATGATGCATATGTGTGGATATACTTAGGGGGAATGAAGATTACAGCATTAAGCCTTTCTTAGAACTGTAATGATGACATGTCATTGATTTCCAGATTTGTTACACTTACAGAGGAACTTCAGTACATTAAGGAGTAGAACGATTTTTGTTAATTTGGTATAACAGTCTCTTGGGAATGTCCCTTGATAGTGGTTGTAATAGTACACTGCTATTTGTTTGGCACTGTTGTTTTTATATACTATAAGGGAGGGAGGGTTACCCCTAGGGGCCACACTACAATGGACTCCTGTGTTGGGTGCGTGATCATACATCAGTATCTGTCATGGCACAAAGAGGAATAGCTGACTACTGCTACTATCCTAGTTGCATCCACACCCTTTGTATGTTTGCACACTGTGCAATATGGGATGTGTAATCAAGCAGTGAATACTGCCAGCCATCCATTATTGCTGTATCTCTACATAGTGTAGTCCCACATATGTGATCCTGACATGTGTTCCCATTTTGTTGTCTGTCAGGAAAGATGTATCCATGATGGCAGGGCCCTTTTACAGACATTGAAAATGACATAATCCTGGAAGCCTTGCATTACTACTATCAACTCCTGCTGTCCAGGGGGAGGCAAAACAGGGAAGATCAGGCAGCATTGTTGGCTGACTGGTCCACAATGTGAATGCTGTCGGTCACCAGAGCAAGACATTTGAGAAGGTGCGACACCATGCCACTGATATGATCAGCACTGCATGCAGAAGAGCAGTGTGTCATTTTCACATGATGAAACGGTCACACGGTGTGTCATGGATGTGGGTGCCACTCTTTCCATACAAGAGGAGCATCCAGATAGGCTTCGTTGGATCAGCACTGGAATACTGTAGCATTTAGTGTGTCAGGATGTACCTAGTTTTAAGTGGGTGTCAGGTATCCCTCAAATTTTCTCAAGACTGTCAGGAATCAGATGAGGCCATGCTCCTGCTCCTGGTAAGCAAAACACTGTTTTGTTAGAGATGTAGATTTAGTGCAATACATTTGCTGAAGTGTCATACCAGGTCTGCTGGCTGGATTGATGTGCTGTCTGCATGATTGCCAACTGGACAGATATTTTCTGGCTGTACACAGTTTAGAGTCATACCTATGCCTTGTAGGTGTCATCACACTGATAGATGTGACAGTACTGTCAGGACATTACAGACTGTCATATGTGTCAACTGTGCATAGTCTTCACAAATGCCAACATAGTACCTCATTGTTGCTGAAGTGATTGCTGTGTAAACAGCTTTTATTTACAAGTATCTACGGATGTTTGTTAGGAAATAATGTCCTCATGTCCTACTATATGAGGTTGGGGGTTAAACAGTCTGACGAGCTTGATCTGTAAAAGCATGGAACGCATTATCATGGAACTTATAAACAAAGACATTGGCAACCTTTAAACACTGGACCCCACCCAGTTAGGGTTTGTGCAGGGCCAATTTTGTCTCCTGAACCTAATTGACTTCTTCGAATCAGTCTCTAGGGCTGTGGACGAGGGTAAGGCAGTCCACACAGCCTATCTGGACCTTGCCAAGGCCTTCAACATCATCCCCCATTCTGGAATCATAGATAAACTTACCAAGCTGGGCATAAATCCCTACATCACTCAATGGGTTGCTATCTGGCTTACTGACAGAACCCAGACTGTAAAAGTAGCCAACGTCAAATCCAGCTCCAAACAAGTGACAAGTGGAGTACCTCAGGGTTCAGTCCTGGGACCACTCTTGTTAGGCATCTACTTATCTGAAGTACAGGTCAACACTAAGGGACTCTGGCTAACAAAGTTCGCAGATGACTGCAAACTGGGAGCCATTATTGAATCCCCAAATGATGTGGATATTCTATAAAAGGGCCTTACAGAAACAAATGCCTGGTGCCAGAGCCATGGGCTCAAGCTTAATGCCAAGAAATGTATAGTTATCCCCTTTGGAATAAACATGTACCCATGAATTACCACATAGGTGGCAGTGCAATAAACATCGAAAGTGTGATGAGAAACTTAGGGACACAGGTGGACAGTGGTCTCACCTTCAATAACCACATCGTCACAACAGTCAGGAAATCCTTCTATATGGCACACCTCATCACTAAGGGCTTTTCATTCAGAAAAAAGGAGTTCATTGTCCCAATGTACTCATCCCTCATTAGACCCATTATAGAGTATAATGCCTCATTTGGTATGTACCTCACAAGACATCTGCAACAGCTGGAAAGGCCACAGAAATACCTCACTAAAAGAATCACAGGCCTAAAGCAGATGCCATATGCTGACCATCTAAAAAAAACTCCAGCTATACTCTGTGGCATATCGTCTACTCAGAGGCGATCTCTGCTTAATATACAAGGCCATGTCAAACCCTGAGCTGTTGGACATGCTCCACTTAAAGAAATCCCAATCCCTCAGAGCCACACGCTCCAGGGATCTAAACCTTGTCATCACAATGAACAAAACATGCTGGAGGGATAGGTTCCTGACCCAGAGACTCCCCATACTCTGAAATAGACTGCCCATACATGTCAAGCAGAGCACCTCCTTGGCCCTCTTCAAAAGGAACCATGATGATTGGATGGGAGATAGGAAATTCACTCTGGGGATTATGTCAGTCACCCTGCTAGACAGGGGTCCAGAGAAGTAAATAGTGTGGGAAGAAATATACAGGGAATTGTTCTGGCTAGGCTTGTATAGGCCCTAGGGCCGATAGCCTAGTACCAACCTATGAACCTATAATAGTGAAAGCAGTGCAAACAGCTTAACATATATTGCAAAATAGTTCCGCAGAGAATAGTAGTGCAGGTATTAATGTACTGCTTTTCCCTTTTCATCACAGGTGACCAGAGAGATTGGTCTCTGTCCCCTTCACAACCTGATGTCAGTGTCTCTTTAGACTTTGATGATGACAGTGGCCAAAGTGAGGCACCAGTGAGGGTTGCAGGGGCTGAATCTGTCACAGAGGTTTACATCCTTCTTCTGCCTCATTATCACTGTATGCAGTCAGTATGTCTACACATTCCCAATCCCCGGAGGCCACAGATATTGGAAAGTCAGAGGATGGGGATATTGAACAGGAAAGTGTGGGTGCTATGGCTGCAGTGAGTATTGATATTGGCCATAGCAAAAGAGATGACGAGGTTCCACACAGGTGGATTGATAGGGCTGCTCATAGAATACCTGCTGTCCTTTCACCACCTGTTACAGGTGTCTCATCACGTGTCACTCAATGTATACTTCAGGTCATCAAAGAGGCACAGGCATGTTCCAAAAGGAACTCCAGATCTATGCTCACAGTTATGGATGCACAATAGTTTGACATCCATGAGTGCTTCCACCATGTTGCTGATACCCTGGATCATTGTTTGATGCAGTGGAAAAAAATTAAAAACATACATTACGATGGTTGCATAAGTGTGCACACCCTTAAACTAATACTTTGTTGTGTGTGTGCACACCCTTAAACTAATACTTTGTTGAAGCACCTTTTGATTTAATTTAATTACAACATTCAGTTTTCTTGGGTACACACCTGCCATCAATTAAAGAGACTTTGATTAACCCCAAATAATGTTCAGCTGTCTTAGTAGGATTTTCCTGACATTTACTCAGTTGCCTTCCACAGCAAAAGCCATGGTTCGCAGAGTGCTTAGAAAACATCACAGGGATCTCATTGTTGAAAGGTATCAGTCAGGAGAAGAGTACAAAAATAATTCCACAGCATTGGATATAACATGGAACACAGTAAAGACAGTCATCAAAAAGTTGAGAAAATATGGGAAAACAGTGACATTGCAAAGAACTGGGCATCCCTCAAAAATTGATAAAAAGACAAGATGAAAACTGGTCAGGGAAGCTGCCAAGAGATCTACAGCAGCACTGAAGGAGCTGCAGGAATTTCTGGCAAGTACTGTTTGCATACTACATGTGACAACAATCTACTATATTCTCCATGTGGGAAAATGTGTTGTGGTCTGATGAGGCCAAAGTTGAACTTTTTGGTCATAATTGCAAAAGATAAATTTGGCGCAAAAACAACACTTCACATCACCAAAAGAACACCATCCCCACAGTAAAGCATGGTGGTGGTTTTATCATGCATAATATTAGACGTGGTGATATAAATAATAAGTTAGAAACTAAAGAATATGAATGGATTATACGCATGCAAGCATATGTATACCCAGGTCTAAATAAACAAGTGACATTAAAACCAATATTAAAATTGATTAAATTATGTATATTTTTAAGTATAAATGTATATATATATATATATATATATATATATATATATATATATATATATATATATATATACATATATATGTTACTGTTACATGAATATATGGTTTGAATAGTGAACACTTTATATGTATAGCATATTTTGTTATGAATATTATTTGTAATTGATGTTTTTATATGATAAGTTAGGCTGTGTCACATGATTTGTTTTTATGTTTTTAAAAAGTAAGAGTATTTCTTAAATGAAAGTAACACTGAG